>NC_081527.1:6044572-6334572 GCF_030273125.1 Centropristis striata | reverse complement strand
CACCTCAACTGCCAAATGCCTTCAAAATGTTTTTATTGGAGAAGAAACAATCAGCTCAGGTTATTTGAGAAGTTGCTCACGTCACAGAAGAGTAACATGCGGCAACAGGTAAAAGATTAAAGATTGAAGAAATGATATGCATTTTATAATTTTTAGTCTGTATGAAGCAGACATTAACCCTCTGGAGTCCATCTATTTATTGAAAATACAGGTTTTATTTACAGTAATAACTTGATTCATATATGATATGTAGACAAGCTGAGGAAGCCAGTTAAAGTTCAATCATAGGAGCTTTCACAGTGTGCCATTTATGTTTCTAGACCATTTTTAAAATGTGAATTTTCTTTCCACAATGAAAACTATTACTATTTTTATTTACATGCAAATAGACTGATTTTTCTGCCGTTTTTGTGTTTATTAATGGTTAAAAATGGTACATTTCCACAGAAACCTGTGTCTTTTGTTTGTATTTTGGGTTCCTGGCAGCTTTATACTTTATAATTAACCCTTAATAGGGCACTCATTGAAATACTTGCAAATTCCAAATTTCAACTCTAGAGAATATTAGAGGATATTACATACTGTCAGAATGTGTAAAAAAAACAACATACGGACCCAGGGGAGGGGGGTAATATTTTGACAAAAAAGTTTACAAGATTAAAGTGGCAAAACTACAAGAAAAAAATTTGCAGATTTATGAGATTTAAAGTGAAAAAAAATATTTTTTTCCCCACTTTTTTCTCGTAAATCTGCAACTTTTTTCGCGCAGATTTGCTACTTTAAATCTCTTAAATCTGCAACTTTTTTTCTTGTAAATTGGCCACCTCAACCTAGTTAATTTGCAACTTTTTTCTCAAAATATTACCTGAAGTTACCAAATATAGTTCTTTGCCCAATAAAGGGTTAAAAATAAAATGAAAAATCTGACTGAATGCCAAGTTTGTGTGGAGAAAAAGGAGCCATGCATGTGATGTAAGGACAGACTGAAAGATGCTAAACAGAGACAGAAATTAATGCATACACTGCAAAAAAAAAGAAAAGTTGGGTGAACTCAAAATTTCAAGGCAACAAACTTCGATAAAATTTGAAGTTGGACAATTAAACTAAATATTTTAAGTTTTGTTTTTGAGTTTGCTCAACTGTGAATTCAGATTTTTGTCAACTCAACTGTAAGTGGTACTAAGTTATAATTTTACATTGTAATAACTTTTAATCCTTACTTCTGCTAACTTCTGCAATGTGCTGAATTGGCACGATTGTAACGCCGCTATGAATGTCAGCTAATGTTGCGACCACAATTTTGAGTTAGCATTGATACGCTAATGGCTACTCTTGTAGCTGTAACAAGCAGCGCCGCTAGCATCAGTTAGCCCCTAGCATCAGTTAGCCTCTAGCATCAGTTAGCCGCTAGCATCAGTTAGCTGCTAGCTTTCACTAATGACCGAATTTCACTGCTTTCCTGCATTTCACAACAAAGAAATAAGAGTTAGCAGAACTATTGTCCCTTGTTGTGAACCCCAACTTAAAGATATAAGTAACAACAACTCACCAACTTGTTTTTGAGCAGACAACTGGCTTCCTTTGTTGTGCTAACTTACATGATTGCTCTAAATGTCAATAATTTATATTTCCAAGTTTTACCAAATTAAATCACTGTTTTAGGACAAAAAATACAATACAATGGCTTTTTTGCAGTGTAGGAAGTTGACAAATTTGAACGAAAATCTTCTGGACTTCAGAGGTTTAAATATGTAAATGTGTTCCTGTGTGTGTGCAGATCTGTGTGTGGTAACGTGAGGTGAAATGAAGCAGACATAATGTCAGTTTCGATGCGAGATGTTAAGATATTCACACGCTTTCACTGTCATTCCCACTCATAGCGTGGAGAAGGAATGTTGATTCTCTGCCAGCTTTTGGTATGAAATCACACAACGTGATCTGATGCCAACTGACTTCTATGGCAATACCAAACCTGTGTCTCAAAGCCTTCTGATGTGTGTTTGTCTGTGTGCAATTGTGGCCAAGTCTGAACCTGTTCACACACCTGAAGGCACAGAGGAATGTCCTCTAGCCAAATCCAGCCTCCCTGCAGAACATCATGAACCGCAGGCGCTGCTGGAACATTGTTGTTCACACTTCCAACAAAAACATTATCTGCAAAATGAAGAGCTGGTTAACCCTTTTGTTTTCGACTCCTTATCATTCTGCCTGTATAATCCACTTAAAAATCTTTACCATGATGTGTTGGTATCACTGTTTTCAGCACAGCCTCAGCTATATGACGTGATCTTTTTTGTTTTTTCCATGTGGATCAACCGGATCAAGATTTTGAACACAAAAAACACACAAAAATTTACAAAAAACGCTCATAAAAAAACACAAAAAAAATACTAAAAAACACAAAATATAAAAAACATAAAAATAATTACAAAAACACACACAATAACACATAAATTACAAAAAACACTGATAAAAACACAAATAAATTACAAAAAAAACCCCACAAAAAACAGTAAACACAAAAGATTGCAATGAAAAATGCTGAATGCACACTTATTAGAAAAAAAATTATAAAAATCTCTGCAAAAAGAGTAAAATCATGTTACTACACTTGGTCGAGGTGTGTTTTTATTTTTATTTTTATTTTTTACCTTTTTTGGGGTAATTTTGTGTTTTGAAAAAAAATATATTTTCTGTCTTTTTTGGTAATTCTGTGTATTTTTTGGTCATTTTGTATCTTTTTTTGTCTTTTTTTTCAGTAGGGAGATCTGTTTGACTGTTTCTTTTTCTAAATTTTTCATTTTTTCATTGGAGGTCCAGGTCAATAAAGTTAATATTATATTATTATCATACTGATTGGTCAGATTTCATGGTGTCACTGTCTGTGACGTAGCCTGATCTTTGCTGATTAGCTGGAAGAAATCCATGTGGTTCTACGACCAAACAGAAAGACACGGGGACCCAGTTTAGATATACAGTACAGGCCAAAAGTTTGGACACACCTTCTCATTCAATGCATTTCCTTTATTTTCATGACTATTGTCATTGTAGATTCATCAAAACTATTAATGAACACATGTGGAATTATGTACTTAACAAAAAAGTGTGAAATAACTGAAAACATGTCTTATATTCTAGTAAGCAAAGGGTGGTTACGTTGAGGAATCTAAAATACAAGACATGTTTTCAGTTATTTCACACTTTTTTTGTTAAGTACATAATTCCATATGTGTTCATTCATAGTTTTGATGCCTTCAGTGAGAATCTACAATGTAAATAGTCATGAAAATAAAGAAAAACGCATTGAATGAGAAGGTGTGTGTCCAAACTTTTGGCCTGTACTGTATTTGATAAGTTACCAAATACGGTTCTTCGTCCGATAAAGGGTTACATTTCTGTTTAAATCTGCACACTTAAATGTGAAATTTCCCTCTCTCCCAAACCTCCTCCTCCTCCTCCTCCCAGCCTGGTCCCAGTCACTCATCCCACTCTGCTCCTCTTTGTCTCTGCTGGGGGGGGGGGGGGGGGTGTAATTGGCCGAGCTGCTCAGGTGAAAGCAGACCTCTTGTCTGGGGACAAAACCGTCTCTCTGTGTCTCTGTGTGTGTCTGCAGCACCGCTAGGTCAAAAGGACATGTCGGACACACACACACACACACACACACACACACACACACACACACACACACACACACAGAGCCCTCTTCACTCATCCTCCAGCCCCCAACAATCACTGCAGCTACCTGGGAAAGGTAATTATTTGCTCTCCTGTCTGTCTTCTTGCTTTCAGCTGCAGGTCTGAGGAGAAACAGACAGAGAAGCTCGTCTCTCTGCTCTGTTTTATACATTCATCAGCTCAGGAGTTATTATGTGTTGCGCTGCACGTGTTGCATCCTGCAAACTCTCCACACATGTTGCTGGGCAGGATGCACATGACGGAGCATTGTTCCCCGTCAGAGAGAACACAGTGTGAAGGAACGTGATGTAAGATCTGCTGCCAGCTGACAGAGCTGCAATTTAGCCTGCACAAACATGATCTGCAGCAGGGCGGCTCAGTGGGACACGCAGCTTCTTTTAAACTGATGAGAAGGACAAAAAGAGGCTGTGGACAGTCCTGTTTTTATTGGCAAACAATTAGTCACATTAATAACCATAAACAGGGCTCCAGGAATAACTCTGTCGCTCTGTACTCCACTGTAGAAGAGATCAAATTTTGTAGAATGATTCATGGTCCTCAGAAGCAACATGGTCTCACAGAAATCTGTGAAATAGCCACGGATTTCGCTTAACTCAAAATCCGTGGAATAGCCACGGAATCGCTCAAATTTCTGTGAAACTGACACGGATTTTGCTACAATGCAAGTTAATGACAGTCATATCCCGTGGCTATTCCAACATACAAAGTGATTATGTACATTCACTGAGTGAATATTTAGAAAATAAAACATATATTTCTCGCTAGAAATGTGATCAAAATCCATTTTTATGCAGAAACTAAGTCAAAATATTGATTTTTCACTAAAAATGAGAGAACTGTCCGCCATGTTTTTTGTTTTGACCGCTGGGACCTTGAAAGTCACGTGACTTGGAACAAAACCAATAGCCACGGAATATGACTGTCATTAACTTGCATTGAAACGAAATCCGTGTCAGTTTCACAGAAATTTGAGCGATTCCGTGGCTATTTCACGGATTTCTGTGAGACCAGGTTCCTCAAAAGATAAAGCTTGTACACTTTGGGGACCCTCTAGACCAGACCTGGGCATTAGGGGGCCCCGGGGGCCACATGCATGCACCTGTGCACCTGCACAGAAATGCAAAACACACCAATATACCTTGTGAAAAACACTTGCTTTTTGCATAAAGTTAATAAATTGCTGGTTTATTGCGTAACATGCATGCTCTATATTGTTTTTGTGGTTTGAATGTATGTCGTGTTTAAAATAAATGGAAAAGAAGATGGATAATGAGTTTTTTATTTTTTTTTAACGCTATATTTGATTTACTCTTATCATAACATGTATTCTTACCAGTAGCAGCTCAAAACCAGATCATTGTGTTTGTGTGGAAGGTCCCTTTAATTACCTTTTTTCGTAACTGTATCTTTTTTCTGTCATTTTGTGTCTTTTTTTTTAAAGGTAATTTAGTTTTTTTCTGTCATTTTGTGTCTTTTTTTGGTCATTTTGTGTCTTTTTTGGGTCATTTTGTGTCTTTCTTTTTTTTTTTAATTCCGTCTCTTTTGGTAATTCTGTGTATTTTTAGTAATTTTGTGTCTTTTTTTAAGTCATTCATGAAAGAATATATAGATGTTTGAAAGTATACAACCTTTCACCTTTCCCCTGAAAAACTATGTTGTCTATATGGTATATATGGTCTTTTTTTGGGTCATGTTGTGTCTTTTTTGGGTCATTTTGTGTATTTTCTTAAATAATTGTGTGTCTTTTTTGGTAATTCTGTTTCTTTTTTTAACTAATTTAGTTTTTTCCATCATTTTGTGTCTTTTTTAGTAATTTTGTGTCTTTTTTTTTGGTCATTTTGTGTCTTTTTTTAAGTAATTTAGCCTAGTCTCAATGACATCACCCATAGGTTTCTCAAGCACCATTGGTGGTGACTTGTATAAAAATTCAACCCCTCAAACTGTTCTCATAAATGGGGAAATTAGCTATTGAGATCATTTTTTGTATCAGGGTGGGTTGGGCAGAATATGTAGATGTTTTAAGGTTTACAACCTTTCACCTTTTCCCTGAAAAACGATGTTGTAATCACACTTACTGGCCTGTTCCTTGTTCTGTATCTCACTTTTGTCTTTATCACCTGAAACTAGGGAAATTATTTATTAGGGGGCTTCACTATCAGCACTAGATGATCTAAATGCTAATGGCCTCTGCACTGACCGTAGAGCCAATACCTATTTACCATTCATGCCAAGAAAGAGCAGGTGCTATGCAAATTTTACACAACCGTCTAATTTTGCAAATTAGTGCATGAGCAGTGAGCTAACTCCTGCAGTTTACAATTCAACGTAGTCATCACAGTCAGTCACAGTGGAGCCACGGCACCTGGAAGGATGCAGATAAAATCTTATCAGCAAACAGAACTGTCGACCTCAGGCTACGTTTACACGAGGACGGTCTGAACAGAAGACGCAAAAGTGGCGTGGCGTGGCATCTTCACTTTTTATTCCTCGTTTAGACGAGCATTTTCGGGTTTTTTTATTTTACGGTGACGCAAAAGTGTGTGAAATTCGATTGTATGCAGCCAGGTGGCATCACTTAAAGCCATAAGAGCATCTTTGGGCATGCAGAAGTTTTCACGCCACACATTTTCATCAGCTACTCCTTCCACAAAGTTCTCCACCATCACTAGATCTCCCAGGTCTCGTTCACAGCCGTCTGGCTCGCCTCCGACCAATTGCTGCATCCAGAATGTGATGGAGGTAATTCCAGATCCTTCTCTGTTCACTAATACTATCTGTACATATCCTGTACATTTGGTGGAAAGACTCCTGTAAGTTTATTAGAGCTTCCAGAGCAGCTTGAAGGTCCGACGCATGGAAATAATCCCACGTTTGTTTATTTTCCTGTACTGGAGCATGTATGTGACGTAAACACATACGTGACGTGAGCAGATCTGAGCAGAGTTTTGTGTCTTGTCAGTGTAGACGGACACGCTACGGCGGAGCGGATTTAACTTTTCCACTTTGGAAGGTGGTTTCAGATTTTTGCGTTTTTAAGCCCCCAAAACGCCGTCACCGTCTAAACGAAAGTCACTTCCAATAAAATATTTTGTTGTTTTTACCCGCAAGCGTCCTCGTGTAAACGGGGCCTCAGAGACCTCACATCTCTACTCATGTGGAGACTGAAGAATCTCTGTACGCCACATAGACTGTGTAAACAACTCGACGCATAACAGATTTCAGTATAACATCAACTATAACAGAAATATGTGTTTTTGTCCATTTCCATATGTGTATCCAAAGGAATCTCAATGCTTTAACCCATGAGAACCCAGACATATTTATCCTTAAAGGAACATTATGGGGGATATACCACAGACCAAGTGGACCACATAGAACACATTTTGATCGTTAAAAAAAAATTCGGTAACACTTTATAATAAGGTCCTTGTAAGAACCATTAATTAACAAGTAATAAGGCCCTTGTAAGTCCTTACAAGATGCTTATTAACATTATTGTGTGTTTATAAGCTTATATAAGTGTTAATAATGGCATTACAAACACCCATGACCCACCCATTATGTCTTTGCCATGCCTTTATTAATCTTATTTTGTTTGCTTATTGATATTAAAATATACTTTATTGCTCATCTATTATAAGTTAACTATAAGTTAACTATGCTTTTTGCAACTACCGGATCTAAAGCGAGAACAATGCCTTATTACTTGTTAATTAATGGTTATTAAGGACCTTATTATAAAGCGTTACCAAAAATTCTCCCCCTAAATGTCAAAGATCTGTGATGTGACATATACGTTACATTGGGCGTTTATGGAATTTATGTTTATGATATTTATGTTTATGATATTTCTTATTTTAAAATAAATAAACTAGACACCTTTTCTGCTTACAGAAACACAAATTTGCCTTTTTCTGACGTATACGTCACAGCGATATTTTTGTTACTTTTGTTGTTTTATATTAATTTGTTCAGGAAATATGGTCAAAACAGGTTAAATGCAATACAGGACATTAACGGATTAGAATTGTTAAATGGGTTTAAACTTAGCCTCGGAACAAAAAAATAAGTTTTTTGAAATTGGCAACTTTTTCACATTTCTGTTTCCAGTCACAGCCACATTTTGGAGAAGTCACTTCTTGTCACAGTGAAACAGTCTCAATAAGGGACTTAATGAGTTAAGGTGAAGCATAAAACTGAATATAGGAGATTATAGAACATTTAAAGTGTTTGTTACACTGTGTCACCATAGGTTCTTATGGGTCAATGGCATATATTTTAAATTTGACCATTTATTTACTTGTAGGCCAATATTTAAGACAGGGAAGTACTTAAATGTTCCGCATTGGAAGGATGTCAGCATTAAACTAGGGACTTACCAGTGATATACAGTATTTCAATGGAAACCCCCAAACTTACAAGACAAATGGTACTTATCCACAGGAGTTGCGCCATTTCCCATCATGGGATGCTTGATGGGCGAACCACTAGGCTGCACCCTCCAACAACCACACAAACACTGCTGGCTGCACCTGATTGGACGGGCACTTTTACTCAAACTCTTTTGAAACTTTGTCTTCTATTTCGAAAATATTTCACCAAAATGTGTGTCAAAAAACATTTGAGGTGGGGAACAAGCCATGTAGTTGCAAAATCTGTCTTCTTCGTAAGTGTAAGAAAAAAAATAAAAATTCTGTGAGTCTCCGAAGGCGGATAATCGTGCTGGAAATCACTGATTTACATAATAACTCAACTCTATGTGAATGAAGAGTGGCTCCATTATGACTCCACATCTCTTGAGATGCAATGCATTGCAGCATACAAAGACAATGAATTGGTGGTGTGGAAAGGTCCTGTGGAAATGTAGCATGAGTTACTTCAGTCATACTTCTTTGTCTTGGACCCAGCAGAGCTTTAAACTAAATGCTAATGTCAGTATGCTAACACATGTTGCCCTTCTGACAGAGGTGGAAAAAGTATTCACATCCCTTACTTAAGTAAAAGTACTAATACCACAATGTGAAATTACTCCACTACAGTAAAAGTCCTGCATTCAAAATGTACTTAAGTGAAAGTACAAAAGTATCAGCATCAAAATGTACTTTAAGTATCAAAAGTAAAAGTACTCATTATGCAGCATGGAGCCAGTTAGTTTTTTTTATATATTCCAAATATTATATTAGATTATTATTATTGATGCATTATTATTGATGCATGCATGTATACAGCGTTTTAATATTCTCAAGGTAGGGCTCATATTGACTATTTAATATACTGTTATGAGGTTTATTTTAAAAAGTGTCTAATCTCCTAAATTTATTGTGTTTTTTATGTTAAATCTCGACCTGAAAAGTAACTAAAGCTGTCAGCTAAATGTAGTGGAGTAAAAAGTACAATATTTGCCTCAAAATGTAGTGAAGTAGAAGTATAAAGTGACATAAAATGGAAATACTCAAGTAAAGTACAACTACCTCAAAATTGTACTTAGTACTTGAGTAAATGTACTTAGTTACTTTCCACCACTGCCTTCTGATGTGTATCAGGTATAATGCTTACCAGGTTCACCAACTTAGTTTTGCATGTTGGGAATTTTTGCTAATTGCAGGTAAAGAAGTGGTGCACAATTTAAATTTGACCTGTTGACAGACCATCCAGTAGTTGTACAACATTTAACTTTAAAGATCAAATGTCAACCTCATGGTGGCACTATAGGAAAAGTCTAGAAAAGACAATTTAAGTAATTTGGGTCTATCCCCTGGGGGCTATGAATATCTGAATAAAATGTAATGCCATTTGATTAACCCATTTATGCCTAAAACGCCTGGAAAAAATGCCTTTAAAACCTCTGGGCTATTTTAAAATAAGCCCCTTAAACCTGACGTTTTTTCTGGAAATTCAACAGAAGTGCCAACGCTTCCTACTAAATAATCAATTTTAGCAGATAGAAATGAAATTCAAAAAGTATTTGAGAGCTTATAGCTGTTATATCTGTTATATCTGAGCTCCCTCCGCTATAGTCCATGATTTCAGTTCTGGAAAAGTCCCATGGTGCATTGCGACACTCCCACATGTATTCTGATGCATGTCATTGGCCAAGAGACCGAAAATAGGTGGAAAAAACTACAAATACTGCAAAACGACGTATCCGCTTTCCCGGCTTTAATGGTAGAATAACACAACAACGGCTTAAATGGGTTAAATAGATGTTAAATATCTATAGATTCACTGGATGAGGGAGAACTTTGACATGCTGGTGGCTCTAAATAAAGTCAAAGGATCATTAAGGTCAATATGATTCATCCTCTGGGGACTGTGAATGTCTGTCTTCATGGCAATCCATCCAATAAGTGTTGAGACATTTTAGATTAAACCAATGCAAAGGAAAACCAACATCTCTAGAGCTTTAAAAATAGGCCTCAAATTAAATCCAATTCAACTTTATTTCGCCATGTATACAGATACTAGGAATTTACATTGGTCTTCTCCATGCAAGCAACACACATTAAAAAAGAAAGACAAAGACCGAAACACAATACAAGGACAAACAGTACCATTATGAGCAATACATTAATAGGAATGAAGATAGTGCAGTGGTAAATTAAATTAAAGTGCAATGGAGTCCAAGTTTAAGAGTAATTTTATGAGGGCTGTTGCTTGGGGGGAAAAACTGTGGAGGTGGCGTGATGTTTTGGACATAATAGCCCTGTACCGCTGTCCAGAGGGGAGAAGATTAACCCATTTAAGCCGGGAAACCGGATACGTCGTTTTGTAGTATTTGTAGTTTTTTCCTCCTATTTTCGGTCTCTTTGAAATTATCACCAAAAAAAGACAAAATGACCAAAAAGGACACAGAATTACCAAAAAAAAAGATACAAAATTATTTAAAAAAGACACAGAATAACCGAAAAAAGACACAGAATTACCAAAAAAAAAGACACAAGATTCTTTAAAAAAAGACACAGAATGACCAAGAAAAGACACAAAATTATTAAAAAAGACACAGAATTACCGAAAAAAGACACAGAATTACCCAATAAAGACACAGAATTACCCAAAAAAGACACAAAATTATTAAAGAAGACACAAAATTATTTAAAAAAAGACACAGAATTACCAAAAAAGACAAAATTACTAAAAGAAACTTCAGGTTTTAGGGGGTTATTTTAAAATCACCCAGAGGTTTCACAAGCATTTTTCCCAGGCGTTTTAGGCCTAAATTTGTTAAACAAACTGTTCATGTCTCATCAAATCTCTCCATTTATTAGCAGTGTTAACCCACTGAGCGCTGCATACTTCAGTAGATTTATGGTCTGTATGGGTGGCCCCAATGGGAACGTAACTCCTAACTTATCACGAGATGCTGCATTCACACAGAATACACAGTGTGTCATACACAATACATCAACCCTTGGCCTCTCACTCACCCAGGTGGTGCACCAACTTTCTTTAGCTTCTTATGGCCCGTGACACAAGGCAAAGCAATGAGGTAATTCAGAGAGCACTACGTCATTTGACATCCATCAAAGACATTTGAATTTCTCTTGATTGCTACAGTTATGAACAGGTTGGCTCTTTTGTCAGTGAAATTACAAGCCTGGTGGTAAAGTGGTTTGTGGACTTTCTGGTTTCTGGTTCCCAGCACGAGTACTGAGGTGTTAGGTCAAGTTTTGGTCCAAGGGTGAAACTGGTGCACGAATGGTGCAACAGCAAGACAGGCTTATGTGATGGGATACACACACACACACACACACACGCAGAAATCTACACCATTATGTGTTAAATAATAACCAAAAATGTCACGCATCTTATGTTTTCCTAATACCTCTTACAAAATTTGAACAATGGGACTGATTCTGTCCCTTTGTTGTGAGTCTATCTAGAGCAGGGATGGGCAACTGGAGGCCCGGGGGCCATATACGTCCCGCACCCTCACTTGAAGTGGCCCTCAGTACAGCTACATGCATTTGAGCATGACATCTGTGCTGTGCTGTGTAAAAATGCACTAAATTATTTCTTGCAATTAATGTTGGTCTGCTGTTCAAAAAAACAGTAAGTGCACTGCAAAAAAGCCAACTTGTATTTTTTTGCCTAAAACAGTGATTTAAGTTGGTAAAACTTGGAAATATAAATTATTGACATTTAGGGCAATTATGTAAGTTAGCACAACAAAGGAAGCCAGTTGTCTGCTCAAAAACAAGTTGGTGAGTTGTTGTTACTTATATCTTTAAGTTGGGGTTCACAACAAGGGACAATAGTTCTGCTAACTCTCATTTCTTTGTTGTGAAATACTGGAAAGCGGTGAAATTCGGTCATTAGTGAAAGCTAGCGGCTAACTGATGCTAGAGGCTAACTGATGCTAGCGGCTAACTGATGCTAGCGGCTAACAGATGCTAGCGGCTAACTGATGCTAGCTGCGCTGCTTGTTACAGCGACAAGAGTAGCCATTAGCGCATCAATGCTAACTCAAAATTGTGTTCGCAACATTAGCTAATGTTGCGAACACAATTTTGAGTTAGTATTGATAGCTGTTATATAGATAGCTGCTAGCATCAGTTAGCCACTAGCTTGACCACATTTAACCGCTTTCCAGCATTTCACAACAAAGAAATAAGAGTTAGCAGAACTATTGTCCCTTGCCGCTGCTCAGCGTTACAATCGTGCCAATTCAGCACATTGCAGAAGTTAGCAGAAGTAAGGATTAAAAGTTATCACAATGTAAAATTATAAGTTAGTTCAACTTACAGTTGAGTTGACAAAAATCTAATTTCAGAGTTGTGCTAACTCAAAAACAAAACTTAACTTAAGTTACTGCACTGTAAACATATTTAAAATTGCAGTTTCGTCATATCTGGTTAAGTGTACGCTCCTATATGTGGCCCTGTGGTAGTGAACATGAAAAACTGTGGCCCCCTGCAGCATTTAAGTTGCCCATCCCTGATCTAGAGTATCGTGGCTGTTAAGGAAAGTTACACAGCTCAACTGGTGAAAGATGAGCTATGTGGAGCAGCCAAGATGGACGAAGAGCTATCATTTATTGCCCAAGAGCACAAGGATTGCTCCTGAACAGATCATATAGACATTATACTACAGGAGCAACCCGACACCATCTCCCTGTTTTGGCACATGGACTCTTCCCATTGCCTCTGTTAATGGTGCACCTATTGTCAAGCATTTTCTTTAAACAGCAACTCACTTGTAATGATATAATCTGGCTATTTATGGCTCAGAGTTGGACGACTAACAGTGGTGTCAAGTCCCAGAGTTTATGACGAGTCTTCTTGAGTTTCCTGACCTTTGTAGGATAGAATAGACTCAACAGTTATTCTTGACATTAGACACAATAATCTCCCAACAAAGTCCATTATTAAAATGAACTTTCAATCTTAAAGTTTAAGCCTTTGTGCATCAGAAATCCTTAAAGTGTTTAGAAAAATGGAAGTATGGATTAGTCTGGCTCTGTATAGAACAGGGGTAGGCAACCTGCGGCTCCCTGGGGTGGGAACAAAAAGTTACACATTTAAATGTAATTTATCATTGGTGTACGCCCAAAACAATTTGTATTCCTCAATTGCAAAAATGTGTAGGTGATATACGCCAGTAAAAATGTTTCAAAACATTTAAGTCAACTTCATAGCTTATAAAAGTCTATGGCCCGGCGCCGTCACAACTAAATTTTGGCAACTTCAAGTCTTGTAATGAATATCCCTCGCTAGGCTTTTGATTCCAAATCTCCTGATATGAGATATTTCTTCGGTTTCCATCCTCTGATTTACACTTGCTGCATTCTGACAAAATCGTATGAATAAATGCTCACTATGACCTATTATTAATGTTGGTAGACTCATTTAGACTTAGTAGGCTGTTTTATCTTCATTCTAAGGCTCAAAATAAGGCTTGCGGCTCCATTCCGACTGTTTTTCTTTTATTTTGTCCGACAATGTCTCCTTTGTTTGTAAAGGTTGCCGACCCCTGCTATAGAATAATAATTTCTGAAGATTTTTCATGTACAGTTGCTGTTTTGAACATGTGGTGAACATTGCCAAATAGTCGCAGCTTGGTGAGGTTTGGGCCACAAAAGTACTTGGTTAAGTTTAAGAAACAGAATGACACAATTAGGCTTAGGAAATCGTCTTTTGGTTTAACTTGGGACACGACCAAAACAGACACAAAATGACAAAAAAAAGACACAAAATGACCAAGAAAAGACATAAAATGACAAAAAAAAAGACAAATAAAGACACAAAATGACTAAAAATAGACACAAAATGACAAAAAAAAGACAAAATGACACAAAATGACTAAAAAAGACACAAAATGACCAAGAAAAGACACAACATGACCAAAAAAAAGACACATAAAGACACAAAATGACTAAAAAAAGAAACAAAATGACTAAAAAAAGACACGAAATGACTAAAAAAAGAAACAAAATGACACAAAATGACTAAAAAAAGACACAAAATGAGAATACATGTGGGAGTGTCACAATGCATCATGGGACTTTTCCAGAACTGAAATCATGGTGGAAGACGACTATAGCGGAGGGAGCTCAGATATAACAGCTATAAGCTCTCAAATACTTTTTGAATTTCATTTCTATCTGCTACAGAGGCTGAACAATCTATTATTTAGTAGAAGCGTTGACACTTCTGTTGAATTTACAGAAAAACTTCAGGTTTTAGGGGGTTATTTTAAAATTGGCCATAGGTTTTACAGGCATTTTTTCCAGCCGTTTTAGGCCGAAATGGTTTAAAAGCTGTCCATAGCAACCCTTTAAAGGTGCAGTATGCGTTTCTGGTGTCTTATTCCCAGGTCATCAGATACTAACACTTTGGGTTGCTAGAAGGGACGGAGCACCCCCAAAAGTGTCGATATCCGACTACCTGGGAATCAGACTGCACCTTGAAATACATCAGAATTACAAAAAGCATCTGTCTCCATAGTCACAGTTTTTTGTTTTGTAAATTAAAGTTATGTTGTCATGTTCTAAGGTCCGAAATTGGTCAATTAGCAAAGACAACCTTATAGGATCAACAGGAAAGTATTTCACAGTTTGGGAGAAGTTGATGTTCCAGAAATACTTGGTTACAACCGGTTCAAATAGGGACGTTAATGAATGGTTTCACTAGCTCTCTTTGTGCTGTCTGTAACCACCTGATATGTTAATTGTTGTCATTTGACCCTGTTAGCTGTATGTCAGAGCTGGTCTGGCATCAGTCAGAGTCAGAGTACACAAACATTCATCTTTTTCTCTATGCTTTATAGTCTTAGGACCAGATTTTAAAAGAATGGGGACATTTTTGGTAATTTTGTGTCTCTTTTTAGTAATTTTGTGTCTTTTTTTTAGTAATTTTGTGTCTTTTTTTAGTAATTTTGTGTCTTTTTTTGTAATTTTGTGTCTTTTTTGGTAATTTTGTGTCTTCTTTTGGTAATGTTGTGTCTTTTTTTAGTAATTTTGTGTCTTTTTTAGTAATTTTGTGTCTTTTTTGGTCATTTTGTTTCTTTTTTTAGTAGTTTTGTGCCTTTTTTTGGTAATTTTGTGTCTTTTTTTGGTCATTTTGTTTCTTTTTTTGGACATTTTGTTTCTTCTTTAAGTAATTTTGTGTCTTTTGGTAATTTTGTGTCTTTTTGGGGATTTTGTGTCTTCTTTCGGTCATTTTATGTCTTTTTTTGGTAATTTTGTTTCTTTTTTTTGGTAATTTTGTTTCTTCTTTAAGTAATTTAGGTTTTTCTGTCATTTTGTGTCTTTTTTGGTAAGTGGACAAGCCGGACAAAGGCACCACATTTTTTCCACATGCTCTCTATCACTATAGGTTTCGATTTTTGGTCGGAGCCACTTCATCAAGATTGTGGATCGGAGATGGCAGCCATATAAAGTCTATGAGAACCAATATATCTTCCATGCCGCTTTGTAGTTCAATTTTAGTGTCAAAATCTACATTTTCTGCGTCAAGGAATCATTTAAAGCTCTTGAGAATATCACTAGATGATTATTTGATCCAATAGATATGTTCATTTTAGCCATATATTAACTTAATTTCCAACTCAGTTCCTAAGCGGTCTGATATATATTAATATAGGTCATATGCAACGCATGTGTTCTGAAAAATATTGATAACATGAATACATTTAATTAAACTTTATTGGCTTTACTTTTATCATTTATTACATTTACAACCACAGCGATCATGCACTGTTTATGACCTAATATAATAATCATCTAGTGATATTCTTAAGAGCTTTAAATGATTCCTTGACCCAGAAAATGTAGATTTTGACACTAAAATTGAGCTACAAAGTGGCTTGGAAGATATATTGGTTCTCATAGATTTCATATGGCTGCCATCTCCGATCCACAATCTTGATGAAGTGGCTCCTACCAAAAATGTAAACTTATGGGGATGGAGAGCACGTGGAAAAAATGTGCTTTAGTCCGGCGTGTCCCCATTATTTATCTAAGCCACCTGACTATTAACCTTCCATCCAGATTAAAATGTCGTTTTTTCTCCCATGCCCTCAAAAATTGCGAAACACATTAACTGTCAAAGGTTTGAACAGCACTGCACCAAAACAGTTTTCTTATTAAAGGCCCCCTGGTCATTTCTGTGATTACTGTGAATAAACAAGCCAAAACTGTTAAAGGTCTACAGCATGGGTTTCAAACTTGCGGCCCTCGTGACAATTTTTTGTGGCCCCCACCTTCATATGAAAGTTTAATGTGAGTTTTATATGAATGGCACTTTATCGTGTTGTGTGTGGAAGGTCCCTTTAATTACTTTTTTAAATTATTTTGTGTCTTTTTTTTATTTATAATTTGGTGTCTTTTTTTAAATAATTTTGTGTATTTTTTAATGATGTTATGTCTTTTTTAAATAATTTTTTGTCTTTTTTTGGTAATTTTGTATCTTTTTTAGTAATTTTGTGTCTTCTTTTGGTAATTTTGTGTCATTCTTTAGTAATTTTATGTCTTTTTTAGGTCATTTTGTGTCATTTTTTGGTAATTTTGTGTCCTTTTTTTGGTAATTTTGTGTCTTTTTTGGTAATTTTGTGTCTTTTTTAATACTTTTGTGTCTTTTTTTGGTAATGTTGCGTCTTGTTTTAAATGCAGCGCTCCCCTGAGAGTCTTTCCCGCTCATTTGGTGCCAATTTTGTACTTCCTACTTTTGTGCTGTTTGTAATACTGAGCTGTTTCTCATAAAGCAACAATTACTGTACATACAATCTCATACACATGCTATTCACTCAATATGTCTATGAATCTCACATTTCTTTACATTTATCATAAATACCTGTGGTTTCTGATGATTACACGTACACGTCCATGGAAAACACACACAACAAAAGAAGTCCCAACAGGTTGAACAGGTAAATGGCCCTCGAGGTGATAATTCTGCTGGTAGCCAGGACCAGCAGACTCTCTGATCTCGCTACAGGCTAAAATGGAGAAATAAAGAGGTGAAACTGAGACAGAAAGAAGTGAGACCTGTTCCCTCCCACTTGAATTACTTTTACACTTATATTTAATTGCCATGCCCTCAAAAATTGCGAAACACATTAACTGTCAAAGGTTTGAACAGCACTGCACCCAAAACGGATTTCTTATTAAAGGACCCCTGGTCATTTCTGTGCTTACTGTGAATAAACAAGCCATGTGATGTGAGTTTTATATGAATTGCACTTAACCATGTTGTGTGTGGAAGGTTCATTTAATTACTTTTTAAAAATAATTTTGTGTCTTCTTTTGGTAATTTTGTGTCTTTTTTAGTAATTTTGTGTCTTCTTTTTGTAATTTTGTGGGGGGTTTTCTTGGTAGTTTTGTGTCTTTTTTTGGTAATTTTGTGTCTTATTTTGGTAATTTTGTGTATTTTTTAGTAATGTTTTGTCTTTTTTGGTAATTTTGTGTCTTCTTTTGGTAATTTTGTGTCTTTTTTGGTCATTTTGTTTCTTTTTTTAGTCGTTTTGTGCCTTCTTTTGGTAATTTTGTGTCTTTTTTTGGACATTTTGTTTCTTCTTTAAGTAATTTTGTGTCTTTTTTTGGTAATTTTGTGTCTTCTTTTGGTAATTTTGTGTCTTTTTTAGTAATTTTGTGTCTTTTTTGGTCATTTTGTGTCTTTTTTGGTCATTTTTTTTTTTTTTTTTGTAGTTTTGTGCCTTCTTTTGGTCATTTTGTGTCTTTTTGGGGATTTTGTGTCTTCTTTCGGTCATTTTATGTCTTTTTTTTGGTAATTTTGTTTCTTTTTTTGGTAATTTTGTTTCTTCTTTAAGTAATTTAGGTTTTTCTGTCATTTTGTGTCTTTTTTGGTAAGTGGACAAGCCGGACAAAGGCACCACATTTTTTCCACATGCTCTCTATCACTATAGGTTTTGTGTCTTTTTTGGTCATTTTGTTTGTTTTTTTAGTAGTTTTGTGCCTTCTTTTGGTCATTTTGTTTCTTTTTTTGGACATTTTGTTTCTTCTTTAAGTCATTTTGTGTCTTTTGGGGGATTTTATGTCTTTTTTGGTAATTTTGTTTCTTTTTTTGGTAATTTTGTTTCTTCTTTAAGTAATTTAGGTTTTTCTGTCATTTTGTGTCTTTTTTTTTAGTAATTCTGTGTCTTTTTTTTGGCCATTTTGACACTGCCTCCAGCAGCCCCCTTGTAATTTGAGTTTGAGACCCCTGGTCTCCCAACAGCCATGCTGAAGACTTTGTAGCTGTACATTACATCAACATCTAATACATGTCGAAGTTTATTAAATGGCAAATGATGAACAGCATTTTGTGAATTTATTGTCTTTAATGTTAACTAAAAGTGGTCCAATAAGAGGCTGTGTGTGTTCAGACGTGTCAACCTTTTTTGGAATATCAAAAGTTGATGGAAAATACTTTTAACAACTGTGGAAATTAGGTTGTGAAAATAAAATGCAAGGCTACAAGATTCATCAGGAGAAAATGCAGTAGTGACTTTTGATAATGTCCATTACATGTGTCTCTCTTGACTCAGTGGCTCGTCGTTATCATCCCAGCTCCTAATCACGTCTGATCCCGATCACACACACAAGATACGTAAATCAGCCAACGTGCTGCTAAGTATGTGCCACCCTGATCTCATTAGGCTAACGGCTCGCCGCTAATGGCTTCATTAGCGCTGATGGCTACTAAACCACTTAGCCACCGTTAGCTTTACCTGCTAAGCCATTTAACACCATTGGCAGCTAAACATTGTGTAAGGGGCAATGATCTTCTGTCTGTGAGTTAATTAGCATTTAGAATCATGTTAAAGTAGCAACGTGGTTTGTTTGCATGTTTTGAATATTATTTTTTTCAGGAATCCCAATGTGCGGACTCTGCTATTTGCAACACACATTATTATCATATAATATATAATATCATATATAAACTGTATTCATTATGGTCTTAAAAAAGTATTTAACCCTCTGGAGTCCATCTATTTATTGAAAATACACATGTTTTATTTACAGTAATAATTTTATTTATATATGATATGTAGACAAACTGAGAAAGTCAGTTAAAGTTCAATCATAGGAGCTTTCACAGTGTACCATTTATGTTTCTAGACCATTTTTACAATGTGAATTTTCTTTCTACAATGAAAACTATTACTATTTTTAATTTACATGCAAATAGACTGTTTTATAGTTTTATTATTATAATTTCTGCTGTTTTTGTGTGTATAAATGTTTTTTTAAAAATGGTACATTTCCATAGACACCTGTGTCTTTTGTTTGTATTGTCGGTTCCTGGCAGCTTTATACTTTGTTAATTAAAATAAAATGAAAAATCAGACTGATAGCCAAGTTTGTGTGGAGAAAAAGGAGCCATGCATGTGATGTGAGGACAGACTGAAAGATGCTAAACAGAGACAGAAACTAATGCAGAGGAAGTTGACACATTTGAACCAAAATCTCCTGGACTTCAGAGGGTTAAAAGTGTTTAATTTGACTTGTACACATCATACAAAGGCCTACGTATAACCGGGTTCACCATTTTAAATGAAGTATAAGTTTAATTTTTGAGTCTAGTTTTTGTGTGTTTCTGATCCAGTCCAGTCTGGTCACACATAAAGAGTCTTCCAGCCCTTCAGTCAGACTGTTTGACCCAACAGGCGTCAAAGTCTGGCCTCCGGAAGAGCAGAATTACTGATTACAGAGCCTCAGGACGATGTTATTGCTATTCTTTTTTCCCATGATTCTTATTTCCTCTCCTCTCCACCTCCTTTTGATATCTTTCTAGAAGGTAACTCGCCCGTCTCTGCACTGTAGTTTTACTTTCTGTTTTTTTTTTCTCTTCTCCTTAATCACTTTGTTGGTTTTTCATGCCATGCAAGGCGGCATATTTATCCAAGATAACAGCTGGGTTTCCCCTCACTTTGTGGGTGATGGAGGATAATTGCTGTGTGTGTGTGTGTGTGTGTGTGTGTGTGTGTGTGTGTTTGTCTATGTGTCCCCATATTCTGCTAAGTAGAGGCTCCTGGCTGTTCTGAGCAGAGCTACTGTTTGGACAGGAACACAAAAGCCATGTGTATGTATGGACATGTGTTAAAGACAAGAAACAAGCTTAGTTTAAAGTATGCTTGTACAATAACGTTGATCTCTGTGAAAATTCTTTCATCTCTTCTGAGCATCAAAGCAAATATTAAAGTGTGATCTGACACACGCTGGCGTCACAGGAAGTATTTTTTTCTGGCCTGTCTGATGAACCTGTACCATTCAACACCACCCACTGTGTTCTAAGCATTGAATTGATAAACCATACTTAACCCTTTATAGGGCACTCATTGAAATACTTGCAAATTCCAAATTTCAACCCTAGAGAATATTGGAGGATATAACATACAGACAGAATGTGTAAAAAAAAAAAAACATACGGACCCGGGGGAGGGGGGTAGTATTTTGAGAAAAAAGTTTACAAGATTAAAGCGGCAAATCTACGAGAAAAAAAGTTGCAGATTTATGAGATTTAAAGTGTTGTATACATACAGATGTGTATGTGGGGGAGGGAGGGGTTTATTCTTATTTTTTGTAAAGCACTTTGTGTTGCATTTTTATGTATGAAAAGCATTATATAAATAAAGTTTGATTTGATTTGAAAAACGTTTTTTTCCCCCTATTTTTTCTCGTAAATCTGCGATTTTTTTCGCGCAGATTTGCCACTTTGATCTAGTACATTTTCAAATTGAAGAATAACTCTGTTTGTACGACTGTTCGACTGTTTTCTTGCAGATTTTTTTCAAAATTTTTCATTTTTACATTGGAGGTCCAGGTAGATAAAGTTAATATTATTATATTATTATCATAGTGATTGGTCAGATGTCATGGTGTCACTGTCTGTGACGTGGCCTGATCTTTGCTGATTAGCTGGAAGAAATCCATGTGGTTCTACGACCAAACAGAGAGACATGGGGACCCAGTTTTAATATCCACTGAAGTTACCAAATATAGTTCTTTTTTTATTACTTTGAGACATCAACTTCAACCATGTTTACTTTCATTAATGACCTCTGCCTGCTAGCTTACTACTTTTCACATGCTTAGTAGCCAGATAGGCCCATTACACACATGACATTAACATGAATTGATAAGTGGACAGGTCTAAGTACGCCGCCTGGCATTATAATGTGTCTCGAGTGACCACTTGTGATCTCACATATGCTCCATATGCAAATAAACACATCAATTAAGTTTGTGAAGACCAAGTTTATTGTTTTTATCCGGCACCAATGACCTTCCAGTGCTTCGTCTTTTGGAATTTTGAAAAAGGAAAAAAAAAAAATACTGTGTCTATTCTTTTTTTAAATTTTTTTCAACAATATTTTATTTTCATAACAATGGACGATGTACAGTTATGGATATACAAACATTTTTATAGTTTACAGTATATATTATAATTTGGTAAAACTTGGAAATATAAATTACTGACATTTAGGAAGGAAGCCAGTTGTCTGCTCAAAAACAAGTTGGTGAGTTGTTGTTACTTATATCTTTAAGTTGGGGTTCAAAACAAGGGACAATAGTTCTGCTAACTCTTATTTCTTTGTTGTGAAATTTGGTGATTAGCGAAAGCTAGCGGCTAACTGATGCTAGCGGCGCTGCTTGTTATAGCTTCAAGAGTAGCCATTAGCGTATCAATGCTAACTCAAAATTGTGGTCACAACATTAGCTGACATTTCATAGCGGCGTTACAATCGTGCCAGAGAAATTCAGAGTTGAGCAAACTCAAAAGCAAAACTTAAAATATTTAGTTTAATTGTCCAACTTAAAATTTTATTGAAGTTTGTTGCCTTGAAATTTTGAGTTCACCCAACTTTTCTTTTTTTGCAGTGTAATCGGAGTTGGGGAACTGTGACATTAGTCGGACCAACATGTTTACATGCACTTCACTTGTCCAGTTATAGTCAGATTAAGGCAATAATTCGTTTTTTTTCAAGTGTCATGTAAACATATTGAATGTGTCTCGGGTGCATTCACACCTCTAGTCTAGTTAGAGTTGTTAATTTCTGTTCGGCTCACCAGACACACATGTGAACATCTATTTTTCTTTTTGAATGATATTTCAATCTGTCCTTGTGCCCTCTGGCAACTGTTGGCGTTCCCCTTGTTTGGAACACAGTACAATGAGATGGAGTACTTCATTGTGTTGCATGAAAGGAACGAGAACAGATGAAGAACAAAGACAGAGAAAATGGGTTGGAGTAGACCATTAACACTATTTGTGCTAATGCAAATCTTCATTGATTCAAAACCAACAGAACATTGACTGGATGGAGCAGAAACGTGAGCATATGTGACATATTTCTGCAGAGTGTTTCAGCTATCAGGGGCTTTAACAATTTGAGACTCTTAAAATGTAGAAACACAAACAATTGAACAAGATAAAAGCCCTTTTTATCTTTACTTGGACAACATGTCAGTGTAACCAGGATGAGATGCTTTGGCTCTCCCTGTCTGTCTGCTTCACTGTAATCTCAAGTAATTGTGTTTAGAAAACACTTGAGCTGAAAGACTTCCTCCCTTTCAGAAAAGCGAGTCACAAAAGGAGAAACCTGAGCCCAGGGCGATTCTTTATCTGGATCTGTCTCTCTATTCTTGGCTAGTTGTTTTTTACATGACCTGGGTTTGATGCAACAAGATAGAGGAGAGTTTCTCTGCAGCTGAGATCATTTTTGTGTTTTTTTTTTGTAATAGAAAATCTCTAACATGCTTATTTTTGCACAATGATTGTACAATAAGTTCCCTATAAACTCCACAAAGCATAATTCTAATGTTCCTAAAAGAAACGTGATGGTTTTCCTGTTCCCTGCGTGCCTAAATGTCCTCGGCTCGGCATCTGAAGGTGGCCGCAGAGTGCAAGTAGAGGAAGCGAGTGTCTAGTTTTTCCTCAGGAAACAGGGTCCATTTCCACTTGGCTCATACGCTGAACCGGAATTTGTTTTGCGTAAGCCCGGCAGGGTAAAAATAACGGAGTATAAAAGGCCGAGAGCTGCAGGACGCTGCCTCTCACATCACCTGCAGCAGCTCAGAGAGCAGCACAGGCTCAGGGATTTCATTAGTTTATCTTCAGTTTTGTTGCTGCTTTTAAGATTAAATCAAACCAAAGTTGTCCAAACTAATTAAATATGCTGGAGGACAAATACACTGTGACATTGTACTATAGATATACTGTTTTTCTTTTATAATAAAGCTTTATTCTAACGTGGTAGAAAACATTTGTACTGCTTCAAAAATATCTGAAGAAATATTTTCTCCTTAAATACTTTGTTCTTCATTGTTTTCTCCAGTGGCTGAAGAAGTTTTCAGATCTTTTACTTAAGTAAAAGTACTAATACCACATTATGAAATACTCCACTACAGTAAAAGTCCTGCATTCAAAACTAAAAGTAAAGTAAAAGTAAAAGTACAAAAGTATCAGCGTCAAAATGTACTTAAAGTATCAAAAGTAAAAGTACTCGTTATGCAGAATGGACCCACTCAGATTGTTTTTTATATTCTAAATATATTATTGGAGTATTATTATGGTGCCTTTATGCCTTTAAGCATTATTTAAGTTGATCAAGATAGGGCTTATTTGAACTACTTATATAATTATAGATACACTATAGGTCTTTTATAATAAAGCTTATTTTAATGTGGTAGGAAGAAAAAAAAGGAGTTCTTGTTCTTCATAGTTTTCTGCAGTGACAGAAGAAGTATTCAGATCTTTTACTTAAGTAAAAGTACTAATACCACATTATGAAATTACTCCACTACAAGTAAAAGTCCTGCATTCAAAACTTACTAAAGTAAAAGTACAAAAGTAACAGCATCAAAATGTACTTAAAGTATCAAAAGTATAAGTGAAAGTATTCTAAATAGGGCTAATTTTAACTACTGTTATGAGGTTTAATTAAAAAACAAAATCAAATCACTTTAACTGCATTTTTTATGTTAAATCTTGAACTGAAAAGTAACTAAAGCTGTCAGTTAAATGTAGTGGAGTAAAAAGTATAAAGTTACATAAAATGGAAATACTCAAGTACAAGCACCTCAAAATTGTACTTAAAAACAGTACTTGAGTAAATGTACTTAGTTACATTCCACCACTCTGTTTCTTTTCTGCATGTGAAAAGATAATAATCATCTTTTCTTCTGACATAATTAAACAGTAGGTGGTTGGTGTAGGTAACAAAACACAGATATGACCTTAAGGGTTTGATATTACAGCAAATCTGCAAATATTTAATGTTCTTAATGTTAAATAGGCTACACATGAACAAATATTCCCACTGTTACAGTTTGTTATCTTAGTTAGACCCCAGAGAGGTTTTTAGATCTCTAATGTACAAACTATAAATCTGATCAAACATGTCTAATTATCTTCATTATTTGCTTCTTGCTCTCTTCCAGTGATGGAATATAACTGTAACACAAGTACTCACAACACAAATTCGAAATACTTGAGTATTTTAATAGCACTACTTCTACTCCACTACATTTATCAGACAGCTTTAGTTCATAGTTACTTTAAAAAATAATATTTTTGCAATATATATACACACATATATATAGGCCCTGGAGTACAGCTAAAATGATTAGCTGTTTAAAAAACTAAGAGTAATGTTTCTAGATTTTTCTGCATTAAGTGCTTTTAATACTTTAATAGTAGTTCATATTTTACTTAGAATATTTTTTATTGTAATGGAATATTTTGACGGTATGGTATTTATAATCATTAATCTTTTTTTCGTGATTTCGACTTTTTTTTTTCATTTTGACTTTTCCTCGTGACTTCAACTTTTTTTTCTTCATTATTTTGACTGTTTTCTCCTTATTTTGACTTTTTTTCTCATTTTGACATTTTTCTTTTGACTTCAACTTTTTTTCTCTTTTTCTTTTTAGCAACCTGTAAGTTACTACAATTAAAACACACACACAGTGGGTACTTTAAAATCTGAGCCCAGCATAGTTTAAAATGAAAAACTTTTAATATGACCACTTTTAAGACAAAAAATAACTAAATAAAAATGATTATTCAAATTATATTGAGAAGAATGCAAATCCAAACTCTATTTAGACATTCATATAGGGAAATAACAGAACAGAAACAGAAAATAAAACAGAACAGAAATAAAATAAAATGTGAAAAATCTTAAAGAGACATAACTGTTTATTTTACAGCACTGATTCCAAGAAATAAAAACACTTAAATGCCAGTTAAATAAGAGAAACCAGTCCGGTCCTGTCCCATCAGCCTTCCACCACCTGTACATTTCCATATGACTGCAGGGACTCACACCAGATCATTAAGAAACATGTCGTCCCTTTGTTGACTCCCAGATTAACAGGTTGTTTCGACGAGCCGCCGCTTCACACCTCCGTGTTTGTGCTCATGCAGCAGGGATCAGCTGAGCACAAATTAATGGGGTGTGTGCGTGCGTGTGCATGTGCGCGCGCGTGTGCGTGTGAGAGAGAGAGGCTGCAACGAAACTGAGGGACACACTGTTTCGTTACAACTGAGAAATATGTGACTTTGTTGGGTTAAAGGGGGGCAAATATGAGCAGTTTTGCAAGATTTTTCTTATTTCTTAATAAGCCTAACTTTCTTATTAAAATATATGGATTTGAACGCAACATAAAGGTAACTTCAATGTTTTTACGCACCGGTATTCTGACTGTTTCCAGGTTTAGTGTCGCCCCCTGTACCTGCCTCTGGGGAAATGTTTGGTCCCCAATGAGGGAAAACTAAAAATGGATTGCATACCTTTACACTTCATGCACCTTTATGCATTTCACTGTGGAAAATGTGCAGAAAACATGTAGAGAATTAGAGGAAAATGTAGATTTTTATGAATAACCCTTTGGCAAAGTTGCAAAGTTGAGTGTTCAGTTTCGTGTGTGTTTTTAATACACGTGTCGTTACATCATCTTCTCTTATATGCAAATTTATCTTCACAATAATTCATTCATTCGTATGAAATCATGGTTGATTGATCTGGTTGTATTTTACGCACGTCAGGAGCCGAATTTACCTGCTTGACGCACCTGAATGCCTGAACATTTAATGTTTGTTTGTACCATTGGTTGCCGTGGGGGAGGTGTGTGTGTGCGTGTGTGTGTGACACGGTGGGGGGAGGACACACCTCCCGGAGCTATAAGAGGCTCCGGCAGCTCTGTTGATACTCACACTCTGACTCCTGAAACACTCCACAGCTGCCAACAGCGCTCCGTGGACACAGAGCAGAGCAGCGTCTCTGTTCGCGTTTCCAGATCACATTTTTTTTGCGTTTTGTCAAAAAAAACTTCTATCATGGCGGCGGTTGAAGCGGCGATGCCCGCAGTGGCATCGTTTCCAAGTGTTCAAGCCATGGAAGGAAAACAGTTCGACAATGTAAGTAGAAGTTTTTTTAATTATTAGTATTATTTAGATTTCGTTGTGAGTGTTGGTTTGCATCAAAAGCCTGGTTTTCTTCTAACTTTCCTCTTTTTTACGCTTCAGATGTGCAAGGTGGATGAGTGCGCACGCAGCAGTGCAACAGGTGGCGCAGACAAACCGCTCATCGAGGTGGAGTTCAGCATCGTTCAGTCTCCTGATTTGCTCACCAAAGACGACGACGAGCTGGGCAGGTTCCTGGACCTCGAGTTCATCTTGTCCAACACCATCAACTCCAGCAGCAGCGGGAGTCTTTCTCCGCCGCAGCAGTGCGCCTACTCCCTACCGGAGTCTCCGGAGAGCTGCAGCGGTGCTTCTGTGCCAGACTGCAGCGAGTTCCCTCCTGCTGCTGCTGCTCACATGGCGGCGCAGAGCTACCATGGCGCGGTGAGCTTCACGGGCTCGAGCCCAGTGCGCAGTCTGGTGGCGGAGCTGCTGACGCCGGAGATGAGCTACCCAGGGGAGAGTTCACCCGAGGGCGCAGGGAAGGCGAGAGACGCGCGGGAGTACACCGAGCTGCGAGCTCTGAACTCGGTCCCAGCTGCTCCTGCGCACCACCAAGTGTCTCCTCCTGGATACAAAATTAAAACCGAGCCTGTTGGCCAGTCTTGTATGATGGCTGCTGCTGGTGGTGGTGGTGGGGACTTTATGGGACAGATGTATGACAGACACCAGATGCGCTCCGTGCACCAAACCGCTTTTACGCACCACCAGGCTGCAGTTCCTGGATTCACTGCGCACCCCATGCAGCCCCACGCACCCCAGGCTCGCACAGACTGCCATTTGGCACAAATGAACCCGCATCATAACCCGCACAGCCATCTCCAAAACCAGTACATGAGCGCGCCGTACCAGCAGCAACATCAGCATTACGCGCACCAGAGTTTGGCACAGTTCCAAGGACAGTACAGCATGCACAGAGAGCCTGTCCGCGTCCACCAGCAGCATCACCCGGCCTCCATGCAGGGGATGATGCTCACTCCTCCATCGTCGCCATCTTTGCTGGACTTTTACGCACAGGATGAGGTGGGCAGCGTGAAGCAGAAGCGAGGACGCAGGTCGTGGGCCAGAAAACGCGCTGCGACGCACAGCTGCGAGTTCCCTGGTTGTGGGAAGACTTATACTAAATCATCCCACCTCAAAGCTCACATGAGGACACACACAGGTAAGAAAAGTGCCAAAATAAGATATTTTTTACTAGTTTTTATGTGAATAACCCATCATACTTGTTCACGGGTCTGTGATCTAACCAGTCCTCTCCTTGTGTCCCTCAGGTGAGAAACCCTACCACTGTAACTGGGAAGGCTGCGGCTGGAAGTTTGCGAGGTCAGATGAGCTAACAAGACACTTCAGGAAACACACCGGACACAGGCCTTTCCAGTGCCACCTGTGTGAGCGTGCCTTTTCCCGCTCCGATCACTTGGCCCTGCACATGAAGAGGCACATGTAAACATTAAACTTCCAAAAATCCAACATGGGATCATGCCTGGAGCAGCCCAGAAGAAGCCGACCCCTCTGGCCTTTGGACATGTTGTGCATCTGGCCCAGAATAATGAAACAAAACACTTGTGCCTTCAGTTAAAACCACATTTATTCTTATAGGAACCGTTTCCAAGTGCCTTTCCATCAGAAACAAGGAAATGATTCTGTTTCTATGTACATATGTGGATAGAAGGAGTTAGGTTAAGTTATAGTTTGTATTTAAGATATTTCTGCACCCTGTCTCTGAAATAACTTATTGATTGTTGCCTTAAGTAGATATTTGTTTCCCAAATAGGAAAACTCGCTGCGGGCAGGACCCTCAACTTTGTACATATGTAAAATGTATTTTTGTAATGTTTACATTATATCTTTGATACTACTCAAATCAGGTCAGGGTTTTTATTCATTCTATTTTCTCAGTTTCTACTCTAAAAAATAAGATGTTTCTGAGTATTTCAGTTTATTTTTTCTCTGAAGGTTTTGCTATAAATTCAGGTACTAAAGCTCATTTTTAGGATCCCACACAAACTAAACTGTCACATCACTAGATCCAAATACTATTTACAGCCCAGTGTTTTTTACGGATACAGAACATGTATTTTATTATGAAAGATTTTTGTCTTTTTAAGAATGAAGAAAGCCACTGCAACCAATGGTTGATCTGCTGTACTTGAAACAGAGTTGCCACTCAGATGTATAACTTTTTCAACAATTTCTATTGTTTTTATGTGCGTAAGGGCTCCAAAAATAAAAGTACTTTTACAAATATGTTTGTCTTTGACCTTTTTTCACTCACACATTTCATTTACCTGCCTTCAGTTCATGATTAAAAATCACAATAATTAGTATAGCTGCATTCAAAGGCATTGAACCTAATTGCTTACAGTATAATTGACTGCTTGGTCATTAACTACAGATGCTGGAAAACCACTGTTGTGGCGCTTGGTATTTGTGTTGTATAGGTTATATATAGGAAACCACGTCTACTTACATAGAGGTAAAACTTTGTTGTTTCCTTTAGTTTGTCACCCTTCAGTAGAATGTCGTCACAAAACCCCATTTTGGTTGTTTAAAGCATAAGTCTAATCTTCTATAATTTATATTTGCAACCTTTGTTCACATTTGTAACATTTAAAAGTCTTTATTGAGCATGATAGTGTTTTGAAAGTAAAAAAAAAAAGATTCATGTTGGACTAATAGACTAAAAAGCCCAACAAAAAAAAAGCCAAAAAATGACTAAAACACTTTAAAAAAAAAAAAGAAACAAAATTACCAAAAAAAGACTTATTTTTGGTTCAAAATTTTGATCCAAAAATCTATTATTATTAGGTCATATAGGTGAGGTTGTGCTGAAAAAAATATACACCAACATGGCATTTAAACATTTTTTAAGTGGTGTATACAGGCAGGATGAAAAGGATTCAAAAATGGACAAAATAGCCCAAAAAGACTCAATAAAGATAATGTACCACAGCTGTTATGTGCTGAAAAAGCTTGTAAAGTACTTAAATATAACTGAAAAACCAGTGAGTCCCACAATTTTAGCAGCAAAGATCTGTAATGGAGGGAAACTGAATATATCTGTTAAAAATGTACATCAACATCTGGACAAGTTGCAGTTCAAGAGTGGTTAAAAACATAATTATATAATGTATTGCCATAAGCACCATAAGCATAACTACAAGTGATGTTATGATAATAATGCATCATCAGGTGCCTCTTTAGTTTTGTATCACTTCTTATAAAATACTGCCCTCTACTGGCCATTTATATAATAACATCTGCCCCTTCCATTCATCTGTTTGCATTGGGAAGAAGAGACAAAGCTACGGAAGAGGATTGGTGCCAAAATAATGAGATGAGAATTAAACTTTTTGTATTCGGTAAAGTTGTTAAGATCTTCACAGATTAGTCATTTATTATTAATAACCACAGTATTTAAAGGTGTAGTAGAACTAAAATCACGACACATAAGTTAGATATTCGTGGCACACTGCAAAAAACATAAAGCTTACCAAGTATTTTCTATGTATATACTGTACGGTATGTAATGAGACTAAAAAGAGTTGCCTCAGAGCCCCATACAGAGCTGTGGAAGCCTTTAACTCTATGGAGTCTTCTTCTATTTTGTCCATTTTTAGAATCCTTTTCCTCCTGCCTGTATACAACACTTAAAAATGTTTAAATAACATGTTGGTATATTTTTTTCACCTATATGACCTGATAATAATTGATTTTTTATTCTGACTTACTGGATCAACATTTTGAACCCAAAAGAAACAAAGAAAAACCAACATAAATGTGATCCTGTCATCCAACTCTGGTTTTTGTTGTAGTAATTTTGTGTATTTTTTGGTCAATTTGTGTATTTTTGTGTCTTTTTTTGGTCATTTTGTGACTTTAGTTGTGTCTTTTTTGGTTATTTTGTGTCTTTTTTAGTTATTTTGTCTCTTTTTTTGGTCATTTTGTGTCTTTTTGTGTCTTTTTTTTTGTCATTTTGTGTCTTTTTTTGGTCATTTTGTGACTTTAGTTGTCTCTTTTTTAGTTATTTTGTGTCTTTTTTTGGTCATTTTGTGTCTTTTTGTGTCTTTTTTTTGTCATTTTGTGTCTTTTTTTGGTCATGTTGTGTATTTTTGTGTCTTTTTTTGGTCATTTTGTGACTTTAGTTGTGTCTTTTGTAGTTATTTTGTGTCTTTTGTAGTTATTTTGTGTCTTTTTTAGTTATTTTGTGTCTTTTTTTGGTCATTTTGTGTCTTTTTGTGTCTTTTTTTGGTCATTTTGTGTCTTTTTGTGTCTTTTTTTAGTCATTTTGTGTCTTTTTTTGGTCATGTTGTGTCTTCTTTAGTCCTTTACTCCAACATAAAATATGATTTTTTTAACTTTCAAAACACTATTATGCTCATAAAGGAGTTTACAGCCAGAACTTTAGAGGTAAATATACAGTAGGGCTCCACGCTGCTTTGTTTTTACGTCTGGATGTCATGAAGAAGTCATGCTTTGGCGCATTTGGTGACTCCAGAGGGTTAAAGGTCAAATTCTGCTGCAGATCTGATTCTCACACTTCATCTGTAATGAAATGCTTTAGCGCCCTCTGCTGTCTGCACAGAGAAGTGAAGAAGCACTAAGAAGAACCTATATTCCAATAGGTCGACCAACCAAGAAGTAGGGCTGGGCGACATGGACCAAGCAACCAGGGCCAGGTGGCGTCCACCAATCAGAGCAGAGTAACCCCATAGGGTTACATTGGTTTGTTTTTTTTTAACGTTTTTAGCGTAGTCGACCGAAAAAAAAAACACGTAAGGAACAGAAGAATAAATAACTGCAGCTGTGGAATTTGACACCAATGAGATAGACAGGAAAACAGCTAAAAAGTATCTCTCGAACAGAAAGCATTTTTGGCAAAACCATAATTTCTATCATTGATCCGACTTCACTTTGAGCATCCTGAGTTCTTTGTGAACGTCTACATATGTGTATTGTGAAGAAAAATGAAGAAATTGTCCTTTTAGAGCGAAAAGAAGAAACTGGTACCTCTGCTTTCCTCCGGAAATTTTCCCGCCTTTTTACCATGGAGGTCTATGAGGCTGTGGGTGGTGTTGGTGGATCATAACTCTGACAGCTTTACCACACCAACGTGAGTGAGAGGACCAATGTTCCTACGTTTCTATGTATAAATTATTTCTGTACACTGTAAAAAAATGTCTGTAGATTTTACGGTGAAAAACTGCTAAACCATGACAGTAAAAGGCCGTAACATGATGAATGGGTTAATTCAGTTTCAGTAACATGGAAACACAGTAAATGTATATATCAGCCAAAACAGTATTTTTTGAACATTTTTTTTTTGTTTTTTGAAAAATACATTACTCCACTGTAAAATACACTGGCACCTTGTTTGTAACAAAAATCTACTGTAATATATATACTAGCCATCACTGTAATTTTTGCATTTATCTTTTGTAAAAAAAAATACTTTTTCTCACTGTTAAATGTACTAAACACCATATCTCTAACAAAAATACACTGTAATATTTAATGGTAAAATCTTTAATTTATGTGGCATTTATAAAGTATTTTCTTGTCAATTATGTGGCAGAACAGTGTTTCTTTTGATGGTAAAACTTTTTATTTATACGGTAAAAAATGGAATAAAATGGCAATTTTAAACGTGTAATCAACAGTGCCAATTTCTTTTTACCATAATATTTAAAAAAGTTCTACCATATTCATTAAGGTAAAGTTCTGGCAACCACAGCTGCCGTTTGTTTTACTGTAAAAACAACAGTTTGTTTGTTTTTACAGTGTAGAGTGGTATCTGTGGCCTCGAGATCAGTTTCCACTATTTTTTGACAATTTTTTCTCTCCCTCTGCACTCTAGCGATGATGTCATCCACTCTAGCCTCTCCATAGGGTTACATTGGGGGGATTTAAAAAAAAAAAAACCTTTTTAGCGTAGTTGACCGAAAAAAAACATGGAAGGAACAGAAGAATAAAATCTAGGATTAAGCCTGGAGAATAACGTATAGTGTGCTCTTTCAAGCACACTCAATAACTTCAGAATGGCTTTAGATAAAACTATAATATCATGTAATATACATATAGTTTTCTGCTGAAATTATATCAGAGTGCCTGCTGTCTTCTCTCTCTGCTGTTTCCTCCTCATCTCATTTCCTCTCCTCTCTTGGAAAGACAAATACACAGAATAATAATAATAGATAAGCAACGGAATAAAAAGTAGAGCCACTGATAAGAATAGCAATTCTGAAAATAACACAATGAATATATATTTACCTTTTTAAATGAGCTGGTCCAGTGCCCGCGGTGTTTGCTCTCCTCTCTCTGAAAGACAAATGACAGATAATGTGAGACAATAAACAACTTCAGCCACCAGGGAAATTATTTAACTGTATGTGAATTCTGATAAAACGTGTAATAAATGTATATTTATATTTTTATGAAAGGGTTTTAACGGTGCATGCTGTTTCCCCTGACCTCTTATCAGTTCCCATCTCTCTTTGAAATAACAGGTAAGGAGCGTTACAGTTAATTACTTTGACTACTTAATGTGTTTGTGTTAATGTTGTGCAATATATTTCTTTTACTAAAGCAGGGGTCTCAAACTCAAATTACCTGGGGGCCGCTGGACGCAGAATCAAAATGACCAAAATAAGACACAAAATGACAGAAAAAAACTAAATTACTTAAAAAAGACACAAAATGACCAAAAATACACAAAATGACAGAAAAAAACTAAATTACTTTTTTTTTTAAAAAAGAAACAAAATGACCAGAAAAGAGACAAAATTATTTTTAAAAAGACACAAAATTATTTTTTAAAAAAACATAAAAAGACCCAAAATGACCAAAAAAGAGACAAAATTATTTTAAAAAAGGACACAAAATGACAGAAAAAAAACTAAATTCTTAAAAAAAGAAACAAAATTTCCAAAAGAAGACACAAAATTACCAAAAAATACAAAAAATTACTTAAAAAAAGACATGAAATGACCAAAAAAGAAACAGAATTACCAAAAAAGACAAAATTACAAAAAAAGAGAAGTAATTAAAGGGACCTTCCACACACAACATGATGAAGTGTCAATCATATAAAACTCACATTAAACTTTCATATCAAGGTGGGGGCCACAAAATATCGTCACGAGGGCCGCAATTGACCCCACTAAAAAAAAAGTCATGCTATAGCATGTCGATTTTTGTCAAAAATGGTCAAATTTAAAAATGTCTAAAATGTTAGAAATGGGTCAATTATCGTCTGTTGAAACATATTAGAGCATAATATGGCCAGAAATTACGAAAAAAAACCCACACCATATTATGGGATGTCCAAAAATGACTCCCTAAAAAAAGTTGATTTTTGTCAAAAATGCTGAAATTTTAAAATGCCTAAAAACGCTTCCAATTGGTCGATTATAGTCTGTTGATGCATGTAGTAGTAAAGATAGTCCAATTGGCCCACGAGTTTGAGACCCATGTACTTAAGGCATGCTTTGGTCTAGATTATTCCAGGAGCTGGTGCAGGAGGAAGCTCAGTGATGAATCCTGCAGGTTCTGCTCTCAGCCACAAGGAGGCAGTATAACATCACACTGAACCTGCAGCCAGAAGGGGCTCTGTTGCTGGAAACGCTCCTGTGTGTGTGTGTGTGTGTGTGTGTGTGTGTGTGTGTGTGTGTGTCATTGCACATCATTTGAAAGTGTAAAGTTGTGTTATTTGTACGCAGATTGCAGAGACCAGGTCGGTATTCAAAAACCTGCTATTATCCCAGTTTGGCCTTTCTGCATTACCCATATGTAAAATACACCACACACCCTCTGAGGTCTCTGATGGTGGTGTCCTGATCAGCTCATGTGACATTTAACCAAAAAACCAGGTCACATGGAGCGCTGCTATCAACTTCACTCCAAAGTACAGACTTGAAACTTTCTCCCAGTTTTTGTTTGACATTCCTCGGTCATGTAAAACCAAAGATATGATAGTTTTAATTTGATAGTACAGAAATATTTGAGCGTTGGTGGAGCTCTCTGTGTAATTTCACACATAGTTTGTTTTGAAGAGTTGCAGCTAACAAGGAAAAAAAGCCTATAAATATTCATGTTTTATGGGACTTTTTTGTATATAGTTTTAATATATTTAAATGTTTACCTTTTTATATGTTCATATTTGTATCCTATGTTTACATTTTGAAGTTCCAAAACAGTTGATTGAGCATATTTGTGGTTTTTATTGTAGTAAATAGTAAAATTCTTCAACTCGGATTTCATGATTTTTGGGCTCAATATGTTGATCAAGTAGTAGTTAAAGTGAGAAAATAATTGTCAGATCATATAGGTGAAGAAAAAATGGATACCAAATATGGCTATAGTAAACATTTTTTATGTGGTACATGAAGGGAAAAATCAAAAGTGTTCAAAAACGGCCAAAATAATAATAATACATTTTCATACAGTGAAATAAATGACAACAAATGACTTATTTTGACAGTTTATTGCTTCTTTTAAGTGAATTATTTTCCAAATATAATGTATGGTTATAGCTTATATAGACCAGGGATGGGCAACTGGAGGCCCGGGGGCCATAAATGGCCCACATCCTCACTTGAAGTGGCCCTCAGTACAACTACATGCATTTGAGCATGAAATCTTAAAAGTGCAGTGTAAAAATGCACAAAATTACTTATTCCAATTAATGTTGGGTTGGTTATTTTTTATTTGCTTCAAACCTTTTGTATTCCTGTTTATACTGTTAAACATGCAATTGAGCATGAAATATGTTGAATTTCGGCACTGTAAACAAATAGACACAAAATGACCAGAAAAGACACAAAAAGCCAAACACGCCAAAATATCCCCCCAATGTTACCCTATGGAGAGGCTAGAGTGATGACATCATCAAAAAAAGACACAAAATGAACATAAAAAGACACAAAATGACCAAAAACATGAAATCTTAAAAGTGCAGTGTAAAAATGCACAAAATTACTTCTTGCAATTAATGTTGGTCTGCTGTTCTTGCACTGAAAACAAAAGAAATCACAGTAAGTGGTTATTTTTGATTTGCTTCAAACCTTTTGTATTCCTATTTAGACTGTTCAACATGCATTTGAGCATGAAATATGTTAAGTTACTGCACTGTAAACATATTTAAAGTTGCAGTTTCATCATATCTGGTTAAGTGCACGCTCCTATATGTGGCCCTGTGGTCGTGTCCATGAAATACCAAATTAAATCTCAAACTGAGCGTGCTGGAGCCGTCAGTCCTCCAATCTATTATTCTGTACACAAATCTGCAGACGAGGATTAGACTTATTTTCCGAGCAACTTGCTTTGAATACCGAGTAGCAAAAACAGGTTCATGCATCTGTCTTTGTTTTGCACGCGTCTGATCACAAGACTTACTGGACCCCTGTTTTATATTCATGCATGAGTAATAACAGTGTCTGCTGTTATTTCTTGGTTTTGAAATCTGAGAAATCCACTTTCAGAATGCATAAATCACATGCTGCAACATTCTGACCATCAAACCTTCCTTCCATAGAGATTAGTCTGGACCACAGGTGTGAAAACGAGCTGAGCTATAAGTCTTCTGATTTATATTCTCCACACATTGTTCTGTTGTGTGTCACGTCCCTACATCTGCATGCTGAAATACACTTTGCATGTCTGTCAAATCTGGATCAAGTCATCATAACCACACACAGCCAGGCCTTTCACATGTGCTGCATACAGTCACGTTGCTTTTAACCCATAAGAACCCATGGTGACACCCGTGTAACAAACACTTTAAATCTTCTAGAATCTCCCATATTAACAGACGATAGACCAGAAATTACGAAAAAAACCCACCATATTATGGGATGTCCAAAAATGACCCATTAAAAAAAATCATACTATAGTATGTCGATTTTTGTCAAAATGGTCAAATTCTAAAATGCCTAAAAATGCTTAAAATTGGTTAATTATAGACTGTTGATACACGTGGTTGTATAGTTTGTCCAAAATTAGCGAATAGCCACCATATTATGGGTTGTCCAAAAATGACCCCACTAAAGAGAAGTCATGCTATAGCATGTCGATCTTTGTCAAAAAGTGTAAAATTTTAAAATGCATAAAAATACTTCAAATGGGTCGATTATCGTCTGTTGATACATGTCAGAGCAAAACATGGCCAGAAATCACAGAAAAACACCATACAATGGTAAGCCCAAAAATGATCCCCTCGAGAAAAAGTCATAGTATAGTATGTCGATTTTTGCCAAAAATGGTGAAATTTTTAAATGCTTAAAATTGGTCAATTATAGACTGTTGATACACGTGGTAGTATAGTTTGTTCAAAAATAATGAAAATTCATCATTTTATGGGATATCCAAAAATGACCCCACTAAAGAGAAGTCATGCTATTGCATGTCGATTTTTGTCAAAAAGTGTAAAATTTTGAATTGCCTTAAAATGCTTAAAATGTGTCAATTGTAGTCTGTTTGAATCCCAAAATGTATCCAAAATATTACTTCAAAAGTCAGATTTTTCATAATAATGCATTGTGAGTGGTATTAAAAACATGACAAAAACACTGCAGTGCACTGATCTTTAAAATAGATTTTATTTACCATTTTGTAATTCAACAGTTTACGATATACAGCTGACAGGACTAAGACATTTCAATGGATTTTGGCCCTAAAGGTTGAAGAACAAGAAGAACAGACATGGTTAGATAGATAGACAGATAGATATGATCGAGGATACCAGAAGAACTGTGTTCTCTTTTCTCACTTGTGCTTTTCCTCTCCGCTCCTCCCATGAAACAATTCACATTGGCATAGCAACAACACAGCGTTTTGTCCACAGACACTTGGACAAGTTTCTTTCAGACTTGTTTTCTTTTCTTTTTTTTTCAAAATGGAAGTGTGAATTATTATTCTAATTGTAAGTTGTTTCTTTTTCTTCCTGTTGCTTGTACAAAAAACGAATGATTTCTTTAAAGTGCTGAAACATAAGAGTATGCTTATATGAGCAGTAGTAAGAAATTCAAGAGGTAATGTTCTGTCATTTACAGAGAACCACAGAAACAAGTAAAATCACAGTTTTGTTTTTAGTACAGTAGAGCAGTTGTGCTGTGAATTTGTGTATAAAAATGGTCCGAAGCTTCACATAGTTCTTCAACATCAGTGACTTTCTGCACAGCCACATCAGTGTAACATAATAGTAGGCAATAGCATATTAATATCTGAACACATGGGTCAATTATTTACTATAATCAAATGTGTTTTTTAAGGTTTCCTGGAGCAGTGGTTCTCAACCTTCAACCATAACTGTGTATGGTGTGAAAACCATCATCAGTAGTCAGTCTCCGACCAAGTCTCGAGAATAAATGTTGGCATTTTATGTTTTTGTAAACCAAAGATTCGCTGATTTTCAACATTTTTGAACCACAGATCTTTTGATTCTTCTATGTATTTGCTTCATGAACCATTAGTTGTATTTGTTGGTTTTTGTTTTGAAGAAAAAGGCCCAAGAAAGGCTAAGTCAGTGTGCTTTCAACCCTTTGTTGGACAGAGAGCGCCATCTAGTGGGCTCAGAAAATATAGAAAATGGTTCATGAAGCTTCATTTGGACATCACTAGGTTTAATCTATCCATCCATCCAATCCCGGGCGCAAGCTAACCAAAGTATTCCAGATGTCCTTTTCCCCAGAAAAGACTTGCCGCTCCTCCTTGGGGACCCCGAGGCTGGATTAACCATTTTATTTTTAAAAGGCCCTTACATGGCAGCTTTTAATTACAAAACCACCAGAGAATCCCTGGATCACAAAATCGTAAATCCATCTTGTCAGGCTTCAATTTATGTTTGTGTCCAAACCACCAGTGGTTCAACCAATCAGCATGCTCTGAGGAGCTATAGATGTGGTTTAGGTGTGTGTTGGTGATTACTGGTAACAATGGGGACGTTGATTGAAAGATGGTTCATCCAATCACCTATCAAGTATTCCTTAAATGGGGTTTTCTGCCTTTTTCCAAACAGTTTCCAAAGTCAGCTTTTCAGATGGTTCTGTGTAACAAATCGGGGTGTGTTCAGCCCCAACAAAAGATAGTAAATTGTTCATTTTGATGGAACCGGTCGTAAACACCTTGTATTACAACGTATCTGTGGTCTGAAGCAACAATTGTATGCTGACGACTGTCAACTCTTGCTCACATTGGACTCACTTCTTTAGTGAATTAAAGAGTGAAAACAAACTAATGCCCATTTTTCTAGAGACCTGTTGGCATTCCCTTAAGAGGGTCCATTGGTTAAGAACCACTGTCCTGGACTGTTTTTTTTCCTTCTTTTGGTAGCCAAATAATTGATGGTTTACTTTACCAACAAGAGAAATAAATCTGAATATAATAGTAACTGGTGCCTTGTCTGACACATATATGCCATATAACTGCCTAAAATGTCCACATAACACAATATTATGTTCCAATATTATGCATCAAAGCTGCACAACAATGAAAATGTGAGTTCATGGGTCCTGATGCTAATTCAGTCTTGGTGGCAGAGTCATTTTGGTGTTCTGATTTTGCTAATTTCTTAACAGTTTGTAACAACTAGACAGAAAAAGCCAAACAGTTTGGGTTAAGGGCCTCAGAATATTAAAGGTAAACAGTGTACGAGTGTTGGCACTGCACTGTGTAAAATATAGCTTTAAGTTCATGTGGTACTGTTTTTTTGTTTTTTTTTAAAAAGCATGTAGCTGCAGCCGAGCTCAGCCTTAAAACTAACCATTCTTTTATAGTTCAAGTTTCGATCCAAAGCTTTTTGTTTGGAAATGCTTTTTTTTTTTTTTTTTTTTTAATATTAGCTGGCTTTATCTTTATTTCTCAATGAATACAACTTCAAAAACAACCAAAAAAAGTAGTGTCATTTAACATTGGATAAACAATGATTAAAATCTGAAGATAAAATATGTAGTTTTCTTTCTCTTCTTTTAGTACAAAATGTTTTTTTTCTTAAAAGATAGACTATATTATGAGCAGAATAATAATAGACTTGGCTAGTTCTGATAGGTTAGAGGTACATTGACATCAATACTGACACTACGCCTGCTCTACATGCAGGCTCAGCAGTAAGAGCTAATCCACTACACACAGAGTACACAATACACCTGACGTCGTCTACATTACACTACGAGAAAAAATGACAAAAACAAAAAATGAAACAATACCCGCCCTCCCCCGACCCACAAAAACACACCCTCAAAAAAAAAAAAAAAAAAAAGCAAAGATAAACACACATACACACAGTCCGATTATATATTTTTACATTACTGTACAAAGGTAGGAAGAGTTGTGGGGCCAGCAGAGATGGCCAGGGTTGGGATATATAGAGAGATAGCATGGCGGCTAAGCTTCACTTACTACAGCATGAACACACGAGACAGGCAACCACAAACAGGAAATGGTCTGAGCTACAAGCAGTCCCAATATGCACTGAGAATAAGAACTTCATATTCACTTTTTGCAGCAAATAAAACCTCATTTAGAAAGTGTGACGCTCCTTTGATTGGAACTTCTACTCAGAGGAAGCAACGTGAGATATTTAGATTAGTAGATGCTAGTGATGTCCAAATGAAGCTTCATGAACCATTCGTTGTATTTGTTGACCCCACTAGATGGCGTTCTTGGTTTAACCCATTTAGGCCTAAAACGGCTGGAAAAAATGCCTGTAAAACCTCTGGGCGATTTTAAAATAACCCCCTAAAACCTGAAGTTTTTCTGGAAATGTGTCAACGCTTCTACTAAATAATAGATTTTTCAGCCACTGTAGCAGATAGAAATGAAATTTAAAAATTACTTGAGAGCTTATAGCTGTTATATCTGAGCTCCCTCCGCTATAGTCGTTTTCCACCATGATTTCAGTTCTGGAAAAGTCCCATGTTGCATTGCGACACTCCCACATGTATTCTGATGCATTTCATTGGCCAAGAGACCGAAAAAAGGTGGAAAAAAATTCAAAAACGACAAAACGACATATCCGCTTTCCCGGCTTTAATGGTAGAATAACGCAACAGCACCCCCGGTTTTAATGGTAGAAATGCGGTAATGCTTTCCCGACTTAAATGGGTTAAAGAAAAAGCCTCAATAAAGGCTAATCCAGTGTGCTTTTAACCCTTTGTTGGACAGTGAGCACCATCTAGTGGGCTCAGAAAATATCGCAAATGGTTCATGAAGCTTCATTTGGACATCACTAGTAGACGGTTATATCGTTTTGTTTCATAGAGCACCCAGTTTTGCAGTAATTAAAAATAAAACTATTACAAAATACAATGTCTGGTATGGGTAGTTTAGGAATAAACTCAAACCAGAAGGTAAAAACAGAACACTACCTTCCAACCAAAGATACAATCCTCAACCTATGTGAATAGACAGTTTGGCGTGTTAAAACCTGGGTAGAAATGTGTGCTTGTTTCTGAACGCTCTCTGTGCTTTTTACCGTGATTATTCTCACTATGTTTGAACCTCTGTGCTGAGCATTCACTACTCTCATTGTTGCTTTCTTGACATTTTCATGTGTCTCTTGGGCTTTTTGTATTTAGTTCACAGTTACACCTCTGTTGTGCCTTTACTACCCTGAGTGTCAGCATCACCCCACCTAGTGGATCAGTGGAGCAACTGCACTGTCATGTTAAGTATTCCAGGAAAAGACTTACTGTGCGTTCCAATACCCACACTACCACCACACTATTTAGTATGCCAGAAAGATACTTAGTATGTCCCAACACATATTATATCAAATGCAGTATGTCAAAAGTACCAGGATGTTCTTCTACATCTGGTTGCATGCAGGCCAGCATGCTTTTCTGGCTATTCTTACTCACAATCCTCTGCAAAACATTGTGTTTTTAACTGCATGGTGTGTCTCTGCTCGACTTTACTCAGCCCACTTTTGGTACCAGGTCCTTTTCTCCATCATGATTTCTACCGCAGATAGTAAACAAATAGGAACATCTGCACTTCATCTATTATATGGTAGAGTTTATAGCGCAATTTTGCAGGCTGCCATTTAAAAAAAAATCTGGGTCGTATGAATTTTTAAAATGTGGTTGCTATTGAATGTATGCAATCCTCCCCAGGGTCTGAAAAGTGAAGCCTCTGGGGAAGTGGCTTTACCTGGCATTCTTTCTAACAGCCAGCAGATGGAGACTCCACTGATTGCAGAAAGGAGTCAGATTGTATAGATGTCTATGAGGAAATTAACCAACAATTAAACATTCTCATGATGAGTTTATAGTCTCAATCGCTAGTTTCAAGTCTTCTTCAATACAGCATGATGTTCATTTTGTAAATTATGGTCCCATTTAGAGTCAAATAGACAAAGCAGGGTATGTGGCTACCATGTGATACTTTGTGTGTCACTACTATGGCACACTGTGTGTTTTTGTCTTAGAAATTCTTCCAGAGTGTGTTTTTTAGCTCTTGAAACTTGACTGTAACATGCTGGTTGGCAAAAAAAGTATTTTTCATCTGGACTGAATTTTTAAAGAATAGATGGCTTGTTAACCAAGCTAGCTAGCACCAGCGTTAGCTGACGCCTTAGCATCCCTCTGGCTCCCAATGTATTCTGCACTGGCGTTGGTTGCAACAAAACAAGATAGCAAAAAAACATATCATAGCGGCTACGTCTAGTATTTGTTTCAGTCTATAAGTGAGGGAAGATCTTTTTAAAATACCTAAAAATCGCAGGTTAGTGCAAGATGTTTAATTTTGTGCTAGTTATGTTTCTCTGAGACCAATCAGCTGTCTCAAGTGTTTTCACTAGTGATGCGCCAATAAAGCCTCATTAACCATTTCTTTATTTTCTGAGTCCACTAGATGGCGCTCTCTGTTCACCAAAGGGCTGAAAGAACACTCAATAACCATTGCTTGAGCCTTTTTCCCTTAAATGAAGAGCGCCATCTATTGGGTTCAGAAAATAAGGAAAATGGTCCATGAGGTTTCATTGGCACATCACTAGTTTTAACTCCACCTTCTAAAACTGACTCAGCTTTCTTGGAACCTCGACTGAGGTGGTGCCAAAAAAGTACCAGCTAGTATCCAGAGCTTTTGCTAATGGAAAACCAAAAAAAAAGGCTAATTGAGTCGAGTCGAGCCGTGCCGTACCATGCAGAGGAAATGTGCCAAAAGTTCCATGCTCATATTGGTGTCATTGACCTCTAGTTCTTCAAACTTTGTAGATATTATTGATGCTCACAAACAAAGAAAGACTGAAATTACAACGTGAAGAAACATCACAGCCAGACCTGACGCAATCCCAAAAAATCATCCCCGCCTCTGAATCTCACTACCACCTGAGCAGGCGTCCAACAAAGTATCTTAGGATGAAAAGACAGAAGGAATCTTCACACGGGTGACAAAAAATATACTTTTTGCATGTATTTGTTCTCTATTAATACTGCCATAAACCTCTGTCACCACACTACTACAAAGTTGTCCTGGATGCTTTCCAATCGGACACTTTTGGAAACCCAGCCATGCATGCTAAAGAGGCCCCTCTCTGTCCTATCACACCCTCCAACAAAACAACAACAAATCAAGTCACAGATGAGGAATGGTAAACATGGTTAATCATGATTCTGTAGTTTTTATTTTTTGTACAAAATAAACATATGCTGTCTTTATAATTATTTACTAAGTTACTTTACAATAATGAGAGGTAAAAAGGAGATTTCTACTGAGAGAACGATACTATACAGCTACATTTAAATCTACATAATTCATTTAAGATCTTTATTCTGTATTCTTCTGAAAAAACAAGCTGCAAATCTCTCTGCTTTCTGTCTCTCCACCAGTCACAGCACAGCTTGGCTCAGAGCTTTAAAATAAATGCCTGTAAAATACATTAAAAGGTTCCACTGACTGTAAGAGACTGACACCATAGCAGTCTTTCTGAGATATACAGTATATATGTTACCAAAAACATGTGCAGGTAACTCAGGTAATGCTTTTGGTAACATGCCTTGATGGGGCAGATTGCTACGACCCACAGGAGACACAGACTACGACACACCTACAGTACGATCCTTCCACTAGCTACGTCCTCTAGCCCGGATCCTCCTTCATAGACTACATCCCATGATGCATTTCACTCAAAAAAGAATGCCTGGAAGACTTAAGAAGAGATGGCACTTCTATATACAGAGTTGCATCCACCTGCTTTGAGTGTATGTGTAGGTGTTTTTCGACAGAGGGGAAAGTTAGGTGGTTCGGTCCCTATAATCTTAAAGGGATAGTTTCTAAAATAGGGTTGTATGAGACGGTGTACAGTAGATGGAGCTAACAGCTAAACATATTTTATACACCTAAAGAAATCGATATCAGTTTAGGTGCATGCTGTATTTAGACGGAGCCGTTATCTGCGATCTCTTCAAAGCCACCAGACTCCACTGACAAAAACAGTATCTCACAGAAGACAGGTGTTCTGGTCTAACGCTGCCTTGATTGGTTTGTTTGTGATTTTGTGTCACTTTGATGTTTCAAAGGGTTACTTCAGTGTCAACAAACTAACCTATCAAGGCATGCCAACTGCTGTTTTCTACAAGGTAAAATCATAGACATATATATAAAGCAGTGCCACAGAAATGAAGCCAAAACATGTTGGTCGCCCCCTGGTGGCTGGCTGCAGTACAGGTCATAAACTTTGGACATGGGCCAAACCAAAAAGTACATGTCAATTTGTTGACATTTTGAGTACACTGTAAAAAATGTCCCGTTGTTTTTACAGAAAAAACTGGCAGCTGCTTTTTTCTTGACAGAACAACTTGTAAATTTTACATCCTAAAACTGTCATTAAATTTTTTTTTTTTAAATTAAAGTTGTAGCTTATACGGTCCTTTACTGCTAATTTAACATGATGCTGCTTTTATACTAATTATTTATGCAAAATGTACATTTCTCACACATTTCAGATTTTACTTATTGTGCATTGAATACCAGTAAATTAACCAATTAACCTACCAATTAATATACCAATTAACATTCAGTTATTATTTATTGTACACTGAATACCAGTAAAATTTACAAGTTGTTCTGTAAAGTTGTTTACATTTGTACTGTATTTTTTGCACAATTATTCTGGTAACCACAACTGCCATTTTTTACTGTAAAAGCAACATAATTTTTTTTACAGTGTAGTTATCATTTTAAGTTGGGTTTTAATTTGATATTGAAGGCCATGAAAAAGGGGTTAGACATCATTCTTGACTGACTCACAATTGGTGAGGAGGATGTATGGACCTACACCTACTGTTCAGACTCTGGTTTCAAAATGGCAGCGCCCATATCCTGGACGTTTTGGCTTCATTTTTTTTCCCAGCAGGAGGAAGTGGGGACAAGTTGTCCATCTTTATATGGGCAAAATCACTGATTTTATCAAAGGAATTGGTGGCTTTGAAGGATAGATGGATGTAATAGTCGTCAATGTAAAGCAGTGAAAATATTTGAAATAAAGCAGACACTTAAACTGATATTCCATTTTTTAGGTGGTTAAAGTACATTTTGCTGCTGCCCCTGTTTACAGCAGTACATTGTTTAGTTTCCATGCCGGTTATACAACCACATTTCAAAAAAGCCAAACTATCCCTTTACAGGCCATCTTATCGTCTTATCGAGACAAGGTTTCCACAGGCAAGGAACAACAAGAAACCAAACTTAGACCCTGAGAAATGGGCACTGGGATATCTTCTGTCAAAAAACTAGAAACAAATGCTTATGAGGGTGTATATGTGTGTGTGTGAGTGAATGTGGAGGCAGAGAGTACAGCACCGTTTAAGTTCGCTGATATTTCTCTGCTGAGTTTTTCAAAGTTTAAGCAGCTTTAGTGGAAAACGTTACAAATGGAGGAAAAACTTCCACAGAAAATCAGCCCTAAGTGTCAGTCGCCATCTCGGGTGGTGTTAAATACGTATGTGTGCTCTGTGGAACTTTTTAAAGAAGCAGCATAACATAACAACAGGCTTAGTCTTAAGCTGAGATCAACTACGGTTGAGGTCACTGTGTGCTGTAAAATGTACAATAGTGTGAGTGTATGGGTGTGAATGAGTGTATACGCCTCTTTTTCTGGCCATCGAATTGAGCCGATTTCCATCTTTAAGCATCATCAAACTGTAAATGGCCAGTTCAGGCACAGTTCACCCTGCTCCTCTTTATAACAGCACCACTGTGTATCGCTTCACAAGTCTCCAGCTGTCAAAAAAACACTGCTGCTAGAAAGTCCCAAAAATCCCCAACAGACCCAGCTAACAGAATAAAGGAGAAACAGTGTGTGTCTCTATTTTTTGCTGCATGCACAAAACAAACACATGCAGCGTCACAATCTACTGTACCTCTAACTGCATATGAAGATGACATGTACAAGTTTTACAAAAAATGAAAGGAAAAAACAAACTGCATTATTAAATTATTTGTAACAAATTAACAACCCACCCACACACACACACTAACATACACACAAATCTTTTGGATGATGACCCAATTTTTTCTTCCTTTCGTGTTTTTTTTTTCTTCTTCGTCGTTTATCTAGAGACAACACACAGATCGATAGATAGATAGATAGATAGATAGATAGATAGATAGAAGAGGTTAGGATAGATATAATAAGCCCTTACAATATGTAAAGGTCTCCAGCGAATGGGATCTCCCCCACAGAGGACTGTGGGAAAGTGGGGTGAGGATGGAGGAGAAGGGAGGAGAAGGGAGGAAGAGATGGTGGGGCCCCTGGTGGCGCTGTCTATGCGCTGGGGTTGGGGTTGTTGTGTGTGTTGGTGGAGCCGTTGCTTCCCTGGATGGTGAGGCTGATGTCATCCTTCCTCTCCTTCTCCTCCTCCTTCAGCTCTTCCTTCAGCTCCTCCTTCAGCTCCTCCTTCTCCTTGAGGGGGCGGGCCTCCACAGTGTCTTCGGAGGCCATGGGGGCATAGCGGCCTGTCCGGTGCTCCTGCAGGGCGGGGCCCCACTTCGGATGTGCCCGGCAAGCGTGCTTCAACCGCTGAGATGATAAGAGAAAGAGGGACAGATGAGTCAGAGCAGCCTCGATACAAACAAATCCATAGAGGTGTATGAGGGGATCTGAATCAAAGATTAACCCTTAATTGGGCACTCATTGAAATACTTGCAAATTCCAAATTTCAACCCTAGAGAATATTGGAGGATATTACATACTGCCAGAATGTGTAAAAAAAAAAGAATATTTTGAGAAATAAAGTTTACGAGATTACGGTGTCAAATCTAAGAGAAAATATGTGCAGATTTATGAGATTTAAAGTGGTGAATCTGCGAGAAAAAAGTAGTTTTTTCCCACTTTTGTCTCGTAAATCTGCGACTTTTTTCAAGCAGATTTGCCACTTTAAATCTCTTAAATCTGCGTTTCTTGTAGATTTGGCACTTTAATCTAACAATTTAACATATAGCACTCCTTTAGCGATGACACTTAGCTCTTAAAGTTATGTACTTACTTGATTCCTGTGGTCTATGTCTAGTACCTTCAGGTTGAATGCACTTATTGTAAGTCGTTTTGGACAGCTAAATGACATGTAATGTAAAAATGTAATGTAATCTAGTAAATTTGGACCCCATTTTGATCCACCGAAGTTACCAAATATAGTTCTTCGCCCGATATATTTATTATTATGTAAATGCCACTACGAATACCAGCTCCAACAACACTTATAAAGGTCAGTAGTTATAGTTGCATTCATTGACAGTTCAACTGCTTTCAGCCTCTAAACATCAACTCACTATTTACAGTGCACGCACTTCAGCTATGATATGATTTTGACATATATTACAGTTGCTTTCATTGAATGGGCACTCCCACTGCTTTCATTCCTTTCTCTTTAAATGACACTTCAACTGCTTTCATCTCTCCCGCTTCCACTGGCAGCAAGTGCTACCAGCTTCTGCAAATCCACTGACACTTACAGTACACAGCTGAAACTGACACAACTAATTTTTTGCTCTATCATGGTTGAAATACTTTCAAAGAGATTCAAAGACATTTCAACTGCTGTCACTGCTCACATACCAGCTGACACTTCAACTACTTACAGTGCAAACACAGACTTAGACATCAACTGACATTTCAACTGCTTTCATCCTTACTCTTTAAACAACAGTTCAACTGCTTTCATCTCACTCTTTAAACGACAGTTCAATTGCTTTCACTTTTTACGCTTTAAATGACAATTCAACTGCTTTCATCTCTTACACTTGAAACAACAGTTCAACTGCTTTCATCTCTTGCCCTTTAAATGACAGTTACACTGCCTTCATCTTTTACACTTCAACTACCTTCAGTGCTTAGTTATCAACTGACATTTCAACTGCTTTCATCTCTTACCCTCTAAACGACAGCTCAACTGCTTTCATTTTTTACACTTCAACTTCCTTCAGTGCTTACTTATCAACTGACATTTCAACTGCTTTCATCTCTTACCCTTTAAACAACAGTTCAACTGCTTTCATCTTTTACACTTCAACTACCTTCAGTGCTTACTTATCAGCTGACATTTCAACTGATTTAATTTCTTACTCTTTCAACTGTTTTCATTCTACACTTCAACTACCTTACTTATCTGCTGACATTTCAACTGCTTTCACAACTTAACTGACACTTCATCTGCTTGAGGCTCTTACTCTTCAACTGTAACTTCATATACATATATCATATATATATATATATATATATATATATATATATATATATATATATATATATATATATATATATATATATATATATATCAACAATCCAACGTCCCACAAGGCTTGAACCAAAATATTGACATGTTTCAAGTTCTTCCGAGCAATTCCACTTCAATTACTTCAATTTATTTCAACTATATCAACTTTCTGGGGTTTCCAAATGGATGAATGCACCTATTGTAAGTCGCTCTGTTGTTGAACATTCCACACATTGTAAGAAACGCCATGGCTGCCCAGTGTGTTAGGAGGAACAGTTGCCGGGGGCCCGTACCTCTCTGAAGGTGGCTCCTGGGGACCTGGAGATCTTGTAGAGGGCATAGATGGGTATGCAGACCACTGAGGACAGAGCCATGGAGAAGCCGATAGCCAGAGACCAGCCGGGATACACGTAGTCATTGTAGGTGATGGGCTTGTACTGGATCACTGTGAAGATCAGGATGAACTACAGGGACACAAGAGAGACAGGGGAAGAGGAAGGGTTAGTAAATAATATACATTTAAAAAAAAACCTAAAAACCCAATAAATCAAATTTAAAAGTCATAATAAATAAATAGTTAAATAAAAGGAAAACTAAATATATGAAAATATATATAGAAATACATAAATATATATGAAATAAATAAATAATTAATTTCTATTTTATTTAGTATTACATTTACTTTTACTTTACATTATTATTATTATTGTTGTTATTAGTACTATCATGATTATTATTCATAATAATAATAATAATTATTATTAATAATAATAATAATAATAATACAAAAATAATAATAATGTATTTATATATTTTGATTTTGTTTTCTCTTAAATATATATTTATAGATATAAAATAAATAAATATGGAAAGTAATAGAAAGTTAAATAAACAAGAAAATATCAATCAGTTTTTTCAATTAATTAATTATTTTTTATTTATTATAACATTTACTTTACATTATTAATATTGTTAATAATAATAATAATAATGATAATAATAATGTATTTATATATTTTGGGATTTTGGTTTTGTTTCCATCCTCCACAGTTAGAATTTTTGACACAATAAAAGTAAAAAATAAATTAAAAAATAGATCACTTTTTCAGAAGGAAACATGCATTAATGCAGTTCAGGTGAAATCACTGTAGACAGCAGACAATTGTTTTTAAAAAGTTTCAGATAATTATGATTATAATAATTCGTGGCTGTTCCCAACAGCAGTGAGTTTAGTCACAGCTCCAGCAGAGGCCCTGGACAGCAGGGCAATAATCTGAGTAGTGAAATGAAAAAGAGAACAAAAATGCCTGAAATCTGACCAGTAATCCACAACAATGAATTTCTTGGTTGGCCCAGCAGCTTAGTGGACTAATACGCCTGCTTGGGAAATGCCATTGATAGCAGCTGCATGTGTCCATTTCCCAGCCAGAAAGATTTGCTTTTAGAAGTTTTTTTTTTTTTTATGGGAAACAAAACCAACAGTAGCCAAACCGATTAGTGTTGACGGCAGCTCAAATGTAGGTCACGTCCCTCACAATGTGTCAGCAACACAAGTTTAGAACCTTACAGTCAGAACGCTGCAGCAACGTGTGGTTTGTTTCCTGTTGCAATCAAATCTCCAATAATGCTTCGGGAGATGATTCAGAAGATGTATGAGACTGCAACAATGTCACATTAGCTGTGTTTCCTATAGGGCAAAGAGTGGTCTCAGTCTCAGGCCACGCCCTCTTAAATGTCCACTCACTCAGCGTGTCTCCATTATAAAAAAAGGCCCCAGAGGGATTTACGAGACTCAGGAAATTCTAAATTAAAAAGACAGTTGGCAGAATCAAACCATTAAATTATAGCCATTTGGATTAAATGTTTAGGTTTTCGGTTGTCACGTAATCGGCGGGTGGAGATGCAACTGTGGCCGCCGTCGCTAACTGTGCACAACGTCAATAGCTGATTATAAACAAACCAGCATGGCTAATTATGCACAGCGTCTCCACTGATCATAAACATCGCGATGGTGAATTAATAAATTATCGCGAACTGTGCAGTGTCTGGTGCTTGTTGTAAACAAACAGAGATCGCTAAGTGAACACCTCCTGCAGCGGCAGCACATACACACTGTACTGCTACAGAGCTAACTGTTAGCCTGTTAGCACATACACACTGTACTGCTACAGAGCTAACTGTTAGCCTTTTAGCACATACACACTGTACTGCTACAGAGCTAACTGTTAGCCTGTTAGCACATACACACTGTACTGCTACAGAGCTAACTGTTAGCCTGTTAGCACATACACACTTTACTGCAACAGAGCTAACTGTTAGCCTATTAGCACATACACACTGTACTGCTACAGAGCTAACTGTTAGCCTATTAGCAATTTGCAGACGGACGCTAAGGGGTTAACATCCCCTCTGGCTCTGTGACTGCAGCTGGGAGAGACTGCTGCAGGAGGACTGTGCTGCTTCGACTCGTTCTTACTCTTCTTAACTTAAGCCGCCGGCCCCCGCAGCTCGTTAAGAAGAGTAAAAACGAGTCTCCAAAAGTCTCCAATAACACCAGAAAAAGTTGCTGGATTTGTCGCCAGTTGCTTTTTTGAAAAATAGTCGCTAGGGGGGGGGTCTGAAAAGTCGCTAAGTTCGCCGCTTTTACAAATGGCGCGTGTTGTTGTGGTGTCAAGTACTACGTCACATCCTGCTTAGCGTTCTATCCAATCAGCAACCAGGCTCTTTTCAGGGGAGAAAAACGGCCCTGTGGAAGAAAAAGCCGAAAAAAGTCCCGTCAAAAGACCCTCAGGAAGGCTCATATTCAAATTAGGGGTGTTTCGGTGAGTGAGACCCGCCTCATTCCGGGTATTGGACTGTAATGGAAACACCCTGATTATGATTACACCTTCAATCACTAGGACTGCGCAGGTGTGTGTGTGTCTGTGTGTGTGTGTGTGTGTGTGTGTGTCCGTGTTGACTTACTGAGATAATGACGGGGGAGATGAATCTCCAGCACACTTTGAAGAAGAGAGGAGGAGGGAAGCCCAGCATCATCTCAACGTCTTTAAAGTAGTTCCTGTGGCCTGCCATCAAAACAAAAAGTCCATTTTAATAATGAAAACAGCAAATAGACACATGAAAGCTGAAGATGATTAAAGTCATAGTGGTCTCTGCAGTGAACCATACCCTCAGTTTATTTTAACTGTATATATCATCAGTCTAATGTATTCCCAAAGACGCTGTTGTATCTGTTTTGCTTTATCAGTTCTTCATTATTTCTTCTATAGTGGTGAGGCTCCAACCTGAGATTGGCTAGACTTAAAATAATTGTTCACATTTGACAGGATTTGTGCAACTAAGTGGCCCAACTAAACCCACTCTACTGTTGTTATAGTTATAGTATATATTTCCTTACTTATTGTGCTGTAATGCATAGTCTTCACCCATTCTAAGTTTATATAAAAACTAAGTATTTAAAATTGTCCCTTATCCAATGATGTTGTAGGGTAATTGTGTGTCTTTTTTAGTAATTTTGTGTCTTTTTTGGTAATTTTGTGTCTTTCTCTAATAATTTTGTGTCTTTTTTAGTAATTTTGTGTATTTTTTGGGTCATTCCGTGTCTTTTTAAAATAATTTTGTGTCTTTTTTTTTTTGTAATTTTGTGTCTTTTTTTGGTCATTTTGTGTCTTTGTGCTGCAATGTAAATTAGTCTAACTAACGGAACATTAATCCTCTGTTGTACCGCCGATGATTGTCTCCTTATTTACGGGCAGTGGGGAGAACGTATTGGGATCATTATGAATCTGGGGGTCATATCGTTTGTCCCTCGTGCCATCTGCGAGATGTTTTGAAGAATAACCTCAGCTCAGCTATAATACACCCTCCATAAACTGTGTAGCTGAAACAGAGACATGTTGGCACTTAAGGACAAAAATGAATTCATTTGAACCCATTGAAGCCCATTAAAACCATCATTTTGGTTCCAACAGCCATTACAGCAAAAATCTGCATACTGCATCCCATTTTATCACGTTTTCAATGAGAGCTCTGACTTAAAATTGTAGTTTTTACTATTTTCCACTAGATTGTGCCATTTTCTCAAGTTTGCCCTATGGGGCAAGTACATGCTATTACTAGTGTTATTACTGCTGCATTACAGAGGCAGGATCACCTGCTTTATAAGCTTTATTAATGAGCTTTTTGGTACATAGTATAGAGAAAAAAGGTAACTCTTTACAATAACCATCATTTACAAATGGTAAATAGATCATTCATTAATGTTTAATCACTATTTATAAATGGCAAATAGATAGTATATTAATGTAAGTTAATAGTTACTTTACCATTAACAAACAATGAAATATAATTAATAATGAATATAATTAATTACGTTTAGTAATGGACTATCATAGAAACAAGTGAAACAATAAAGGGACCTTCCACACACAACACGGTAAAGTGACATTCATATAAAACTCACATTAAACTTTCATATCAAGGTGAGGGCCGCAAAATATCTGCACGAGGGCCACAATTGGCCCGCGGGCCGCGAGTTTGAGACCCCTGTTCTAAAGTATTGTATAGTTTGACAGTAGAACAAACAACAACATATTAATTTTGTTTCCTCCTTACCATAAACATACATGACGCAGATGCACATGATGCAGGAGATGATGACCAAAGAGAAACTAGCAGCGTAGTTGTCCATCAGCAGCAACCAGTAGATTCCTGCCTGCACACACAAACAAGACAGTTGTTTATTGTTTGTTGTTTTATTTGGATCCCCAATAGCTGCAGCACAACTGCAGCTATTCTTCCTGGGCTCCAACATATAATATACAGTACATACAATTTAAAACAAACTTAAAGAGTTAACAATGGGAATAGTGAAGAAAAAACAAACCAAAAACCCCAAAACAATACAAAAACAAAAATAAAACCAAGAATTTAAAAGATAGCAAAGCTTCAAAATCAGGATTTTTTTGTACATTCTTTACATTTTATACATTTAATACACTATAGCTATATTCATTAGTAGTTAATATACCTTACTAACATATCATTCTATATATATATTTTTTTTTCACTTTGGTTTTTATTAATTTTTCATCCAACAACACACAAAAACATAACTTCACAATACACAAACATAACATCCACATAAGAAAACAAAAAAAACAAAAACAAATTAAAGTCCTGTTGGGAATCACATTCCTTCTTGGTCACTCGTTAGTTCTCTGTCTCGTCCTCTGTATCATCATTCTATATTTTTAATAGTAAATTAAAAGTAATAATTTCCATATACATCCATTTAGGAGATTTTATTTCATCTTTACATTTAACATCCATTACTTAAAGCTAGATGTTATATATAATTTAATACTATATAGCTGTGTTTATTACGTAGTAGTTAGTATTCTTTACTGAACCATATTATTCTATATATATTTAATGGAGTTCATTTGAGTCAACGAGTCGCCTCCATGTGAGAGAACAAGATTAAAAAGCAGCTCTGCATGTGTTGAATTAAACTCTTATCAGCTATTTTTGTTGTTATCATTATATTTGTCCAAACAAATGTACCTTTAATTGTACCAGGCATTAAAATGAACAAGAAATTGAAGAAAACACGGGTGGCCTAATAATTTTCCCATGACTGTATTTACATAATTTTCGAATTAAGTGGTTCGACATTCATTAATTAACCCTCAGGAGTCCATCTATTTATTGAAAATACACTTTTTATTTACAGTAATAACTTTATTTATATATGATATGTAGACAAGCTGAGAAAGCCAGCTGAAAGTTCAATCATAGGAGCTTTCACAGTGTGACATTTATGTTTCTAGACCATTTTTAAAATGTGAATTTTCTCTCTACAATGAAAACTATTACTATTTTTAATTTACATACAAATAGACTGTTTTGTAGTTTTATTATTTATAATTTTTTCTGCTGTTTTTGTGTGTATAAATGCTAAAATAAAAATGTTTAAATGGTACATTTCCATAGAAACCTGTGTCTTTTGCTTGTATTTTGGGTTTATACTTTGTTAATTAAAATAAAATGAAAAATCTGACTGATAGCCAAGTTTGTGTGGAGAAAAAGGAGCTATGAATGTGATGCTAAAGATGCTAAACACAGAGTGAAGAAATGAATGCATAGGAAGTTGATACATTTGAACCAAAATCTCCCGGACTTCAGAGGTTTAAGGTCATATACAGTGCATGTATTCTGAAAAATGTATATTTTGACACTAAGATTGACCTTCAAAGTGGCTTTGAACAAGAGAACAAGAGGAACAAACTTACCTGTGTGGTTAGTGGGACTCCCAGTAAGAATCCAACGATGGCCACTGACAGCGTGACGACCGTCTTGTTCCTGATGATCCAGTCTGTACCGATCTCATCAACGATGGCCGTCACCAGAGTCTCCAGCAGACAGAACTACAACAGGGACGAAGGGTTGGGGAATTAAATTAAATCAAGATCAACATTCTTCTTCTTGAGATGACTGCCTTACCTCCCTTTCTTGCCTATGTTTTACATTATATCTTATATATTTTTTACATTTACTTGCCTAAGTATGTGTATGTTTATGTTTATATTGTATGTTTTTCAACCTGGTCTCACAGGAATCCGTGAAATAGCCACGGATTCGCTTAACTCAAAATCTGTGGAATAGCCACAGAATCACTCAAATTTCCGTGAAACTGACACGGATTTCGCTACAATGCAAGTTAATGACAGTCATATCCCATGGCTAGGAGGTGTGGTTTACGATCCTCCAGAGCCGTTTATTGGGCACTACGATTGTCTATCATAAGCGTCTGTACGTAGCTCTTAGCCAATCGTATCAGTTATACCAGATGACGTATGTAAAGCGACAGAAATTGATGTTTACATAGCCAGACTAGCCCATCTCTACTTTGGGACTAAAATGCTCAGTTGTTTTTCTGCAGCATGTTCTGACTCTGGCTGCTCTGTAGTTTCAGCTCACAGTCTACCGGCAGTGTTGGTGTGTGTGTGTGTGTGTGTGTGTGTGTGTGTGTGTGTTGCTTGCTGCTTTGCTTCTCCAGTTCTCGCTTTCTGCAAGATTATTTATTTTTAAGCCTTATTCCCCCTCATGTCATTCAGCCACACACATCCACTGATTTTATGGTCAATAGACGAGCTGCTGCAGGTCTCTGGGTGGCTCCGCTGTCCCCCGGCTCGTAGCCAGATCACCGTGGTTACAGCGGCGAGCGGTAGCAGGGCTAGTTGGTAGATTAGGCTTTGGCCAAATCCTGTCGGAAACAAGGCTAAAACATCCTTTTTGGTGGTGAAACAGGAGTTTAAAGTCAAACGTTGTTCTTCTTTTAACATAAACTTTGGCTCTAAACTATCTAGAACACTGTCTACAGCTAGATCCAAAGAGAGTTTCGCGTCTGCTGCAGCCATGTTGGATCCGTAAGAAAACTACAAAACTACAAGCTTCCATCTGTCCAATAGTACGCGTCATTGTCTTGTCGTCCCTCCCTGTTCTGTGATTGGATCCATAAAACAGGGCTAAGAAACGGCCATGGACACCAGACCCTTTCACAGTTCGAAATGAAATCGAGCGTGCAAGACAGTATGGGTATACCCAGCCTAAAAGTTTCCAGGATACTGTAGCAAAACGCTGTTTTCATACTGAACTTGGCCCGTCTCTGCCTGTCCACCTCGTCACCTGCAGCTCCTTCTTTGTTCCTTTGTTCTGCTGCTTCATTAGAGTTGCGGTGCTGTCGCCTGTCTGTCTGTTACCTCGCTGCCTTTTTTCACCTGCCATTTGCCTTCTCTGCTTGTAAGCTACTAACAATAAGTCGTTCATCAATCATTCATCCTGCTGCCTACAGCGATCTGCATTTTGGGTCGAAGCCCGGCTCACCTGCAGTAATAGTTGTGACAGGGAATAATAATAATACCTGGCCCACAGATTGACTTGAGCTGCATGGATCACTGACCATAAATGATATGAACCTGCAGATCTTAATCAGCGTGGTGGTAAAAACATGCAAAATAAAACATATACATGGGTCAATGACGTGATCTAACGCAGTGTCAGTTGGTGTAACCAGTCATTTTTTCCCACCATAAAAATCTGATTATATCCAGGGAAATAAATGTGAAATAAAGGACTAGATTGCAACATTATGGTACAGTATATAACAATTTTTTACATAATTTGTCAAAACTTTTGAAAAAAAATGGCTGTTTTTAGAATATGTTCTGCTCAATATTGACGAAATGTGTAAATGTAGAAATACAAAAAAAATATTCATTTGATGTTTTTTAAAATTAAGTAATTATATGTATAAGTCCACTTAAATACAATGTAGCTGGATGAAGTATTTAATATTTATCATTTTATTGTGGTTACACCATTTGACATCTTGACAACCCTTATTTGTCACTGACCTATATACAGTACTATGTAAAAGCCTGTTTTGATAACGCTTTTATTTTGAAAGGATGAAAAGAGACTTCCTGTCAATCGTAAAACTAACTCAAGTGAGATTAAACTGTAAAGATAACGTGAAGGAGTTCAATGTTTTCTGTTTTAGCCCCTCGAAGAGGCATGAGGTTAGTTTTCACAGTAATCTTCATATTTAAATGTGTTTTGTGTTTAAATAAGTTTTGGATCAAATTAAACTCATAATTCATGCTAGCAAGGTTTGATACAGTAAGCTAGTTTTGCTCAAATTAACACTCTGATTTCTGTGTGTTTATACTATAACTACATGGCTCCGTTTGGTGGCATTAATGTAACTTTACAGCTCAACAAGTTTGCAGATATAAAGTTTTCTCTCTGCTGAGAATCTGTATGGGTCATATATTGACTAACTGAGTCTTTCTTCCAACAGAGTTTATAAGTGAAAGGAACTTTTTAAAGCCGGTTTCAAGCCAATATCTGGGGAAAATGGTCCAGCGTGCAGCTTGGCAATCTAACCAGGTTAAAAGAGAGCCACCTTCGTGACTCTCAAACTCCTAGCTTTAAACTCATCAAACGTCGCTAAGCCACTAATCTGGCTCTGTGGTGCAGCCTTCAGGTCTAATCCTGAATTATTGAATGTGCGAAAAATCACATGAGGTTACTCTGCCCATTAACAGCATCAACATGGAGCCACAAACACAGCTACACACTAAAGATATCACTTTGAAGATAGGAATCTGTCAGGTTAACAGTGTGGCAAGTCCCATTAACAATCAACATAAGATACATACATTTTTGATGGGAGCCATATAAAGTCTATGAGAACCAATATATCTTCCAAGCCACTTAGAAGGTCAATCTTGGTGTCAAAATATACATTTTCTGTGTCTAGGTATCCATTAAAGCTATTGAGAATATAACTAGATGATTATTTGATCAAATAGACAAGTTCATTTTTGACATGCACAGTCATGGTCATAGCCATTTTCCATGGTTTTCTTGGTAATAACCAAAATCATCATCAAGAAGACCATGGAAAATGTCTAGATATCATCTCTTAAATTAAACTCTCATGAGCTATTTTTGTTGTTATCATTATATTTGTCCGAACAAATGTACCTTTAGTTGTACCAGGCATTAAAATGAACAAGAAATTGAAGAAAACCAAGGTGCATGACTGCATTTACATAATTTCCGATTAAGCGGTCCGACATACATTAATTAAGGTCATATACAGTGCATGTATTTTGAAAAAAATATATTTTGACACTAAGATTGACCTTCTAAGTGGCTTTGAAGATATATTGGTTCTCAAAAATTTTATATGGCTATTACGTAATTACATGGCCAAAACGAACATCTCTATTTGATCAAATAATCATCTAGTGATATTCAAAATAGCTTTAATGGATTTCCTGACCCAGAAAATGTATATTTTGACATCATGATTGACCTTTTAAGTGGCTTGGAAGATATATTGGTTCTCATAGTCTTTATATGGTTGCCATCTCCAATAGGCCATCTTGATGAAGTGGCTCCAATCAAAAATACAAACCTATGGTGATAGAGAGCATGTGGAAAAAATGTGGTGCTTTTGTCCGACATGTCCCCATTCGCCTTACTATATGTACAAATTGACAATCTTGAGTCTTTCTGAGCAGTTTGAACCACTTTAACCACACTACAAACTGCTCCAAGATCAGATTCTAAATTACCTAAATCAGCATGAACACAAATGCAAAAAAGTAAACAATCCTGCACTCACTCACCGTACAACCATGAATCATTAATATCACACAAGCAATGCATACATTTCAGCTTTAATGCATTAGTTCTCCAGCCTCACCTGAGTCCCCAGTCCCAGCAGGATGAGCATGAAGAAGAAGAGCAGTGACCACAGAGGGGAGATGGGCAGCAGAGTGAGGGCTTCTGGGTAGGCCACAAAGGCCAGGCCCGGGCCGTGGTCGGCCACCTCCGACACGGGGACGTTCAGGTTGTGGGCCATGAAGCCCAGGATGGAGAAAATGACGAAGCCGGCATACACGCTGGTCGCACAGTTGGTCACACTGATGATGATGCTGTCTCTGGAGATAGAGAGGAAAAACATTCATTTACACCAGGGGATCAAACTCTCGGCCTGCGGGCCAATTGCGGCCCTTGTGGCGATATTTTGTGGCCCTCACATTGATATGAAAGTGTTATATGAATGGCACTTTACTGTGTTTTGTGTTGAAGGTCCCTTTATTGCTCCAGCTGGAGCTTTGTTTCACTTGTTTCTATGACGACGTTAACAAAAAGAAAGGCAGCTGCTACTGGACTGTTTATTATCTGCCGTGTTGTTATTATCGGAAGAAGTGGAAATGTTATGTAATTTTGCTTCTTTTTTTGGTAATTTTGTGTCTTTTTTAAATAATTTTGTGTCTTTTTTTTTTTAGCAATTTTGTGTCTTTTTTTTATTTTGTGTCTTTTTTTGTAATTTTGTGTCATTTTTTTGGGTAATTTTGTATTTTTTGTTTTGGTAATTTTGTGTCTTTTTTTTGGGTAATTTTGTGTCTCTTTTTTTGTAATTTTGTGTCTTTTTTTGGTAATTTTGTGTCTTTTTTTTCTAATAATTTTTGGGTCATTTTATAATAATTGTTTCCATGATAAGTGGAAATCTTATTTTTAGACAGCCCTAACCTAAAGTATCAATACTATCAACACTATCGATTTTGCCGTCTAATCGGAATTCTGTCCTTTTTCCCAGTTTACATGCAACTGAGAAAACTGAGAAAACCTAATCGGAATTGGAGAACTCCGACATCAGTCGGACTAACACGTTTACATGCACTTCAGTTGTCCAGTTATATTCAGATTAAGGCAATAATTCGTTTTTTTCCAGTGTCATGCAATCGTACTGAGTGGCTTGGTCCCACCTCTGTCTCTAACTGAGCAGATCTGTGTGAAAATGAAGTAGTGGGGCGGATTAGCTCAATATTTTACAACAATCGTTCACTTTGTGATAAAAGCATGAAATTTGGTAGATGTGTTGGTGAATATGTTTCGAACAAATCTGGATATTGGGCCACCTCAAAAGCGCCCCCTAGTGGCCGTGGCAGGCATTTGTTATACAAATAAATCAATGATGAATAAAAACTGCCCTTTTAATAATACCAACTGATGATGAATTGTATATTGTTGGAAAGCCTGATTAGTCACCTTTACAACGAGGTACAGCTTGTAAGGATCGTGCATTCATGGAATGAGCAACGGGGCTAAACGTGTGGGTAGCACCCCCCAAAAATGTGCATCCCCTGTGGGGCGGATTAGCTCAATAAATCACAAGAATTGTTTATTTTGTGATAGAAGCACACAATTTGGTGGATGTGTTGGTGGATATGTTTCAAACAAATCTGTATATTAGGCCATCGCAAATTCGCCCCCTAGTGGCCATAGCAGTCATTTTCTTCGTTAAAATTACAAAAAATATTTAAATTATTTCTTAAAATATTTAAAAAATTTAAACTAAATACACAAACGTAAATTAAAAAATGTAAATACACATATTAAATTAACAAAAATCCAGTTAGACACTCTTTCAGTTATTTTTCCTGCCCCACCACAATCAGGCTAGCCATCGAGCTAGCTAGCAAATGAGCTAGCTAGCATTTGCTTCCTGGGACAAGCAGTGCAGTGGACTGTCCATCAAGGTATGTCTAAATATTTTATTTCACCTGTTATAATTATGAATAAAATATGCTATGAACATCATAAAGGCTAAAGAGAAAAACAATCATCATGGGCCTTGGCGGAAAAGTAAATTAGCAAGATAGCAAAAACAGGTACTTAAGCTAGCTAGTTAGCTTGGAACATGTATCAGTGGCTGTAACAGTGTCTTAATAAGACACTGTTAAATTATGTCCTGTGGAATGTAAATCAAATAAATCAATGATGAATAAAAACTGCCCTTTTAATAATACAAACTGGTGATGAATTGTATATTGTTGGAAAGCCTGATTAGTCACCTTTACAACGAGGTACAGCTTGTAAGAATCGTGCATTCATGGAATGAGCAACGGGGCTAAACGTGTGGGTAGCACCCCCCAAAAATGTGCATCCCCTGTGTAGTGGGGCGGATTAGCTGAAAAATCGTTCATTTTGTGATAAAAGCATCAAATTTGGTACACTCATTGCTGAATACATGTTTAATGAATCTGGATATTAGGCCATCGCAAAAAAAATTCTGATGGCTGTGGCGGCCATTTTTAAAAATGGCCATTTAAAAGCGTCCATTTTTAAAAATGGCCACCGGTGGTTACTGGCGAGGAATGCTTTGCCTACCCTACAGCTGCTGTTTCATGTTTTCAGCACCACAAAATTTTAGAATAATTTAGAGACATGTTAAAGTGACAAAAGCTTTATTACAGTCTAATAGAAAAAAACATTAACTTTGTATAACATTTTATTAGGACTTGATATTCCCATTCACAGGCTACGGCCTCCTCTTTGGCTTGTATTCTTTTGTTGCTCCTTAAAAAGAAAAAATAATTTTCAATATTGTATGACCTGCAACAATAAAAACAAAACACATTTAGACAGAGAAAAAAATCATACATTTTAAAAATTCTACTAGGGTTACTTGTAGCAGGTTACTCCTTCTGGCAAAATCCTTGTTCTGAGGTGTGTGACTTAGTCAGGCGACTTAGCCAAATAAAGGGGACACGCCGGACAAGAGCACCACATTTTTTCCACATACTCTCTATCATTATAGGTTTCAATTTTTAGTAGGAGCCACTTCATCAAGATTGCGGTGATGGCAGCCATATAAAGTCTATGAGAAATGCTATATCTTCCAAGCCACTTAGAAGGTCAATCTTGGTGTCAAAATATACATTTTCTGGGTCCAGGAATCATTTAAAGCTATTGAGAATATCACTAGATGATTATTTGATCAAATACATATGTTCATTTTCACTCAGACTGGGCAACTCGCTTCAAGTTGCAGCAGGGTATCCTGAGTTGAAACTGTTTGGAATTAATGTTCACCGGAGAGTGTGGATTAGCTGCCATGTACACTGCTCAAAATAATCAAGGGTACGCTTTCATCTCATGTCAGATCTTGATCAACAAATTATTTACAGTGAGTCATCCAGTGATATTCTCAATAGCTTTAAATGATTCTTTGACCCAGAAAATGTATATTTTGACACCAAGATTGACCTTCTAAGTGGCTTGGAAGATATATTGGTTCTCATAGACTTATGGCTTATGGCTGCCATCTCCTATCTGCAATCTTGATGAAGTGACTCCTACCAAAAGTTGAAACCTTTGGTGATAGAGAGCATGTGGAAAAATTTTGGTGCTTTCTCAAATCTGGTCCTAAGCCGCCTGACTAATTGTGATGGAGTTATAAAATACATTTTAAAAAAAAGAAAAAAAGAACCACATGGGCAAAGGAGACATTACATATAGTGTGTGTGTGCCTGTGTGTGTGTGTGTGTGTGTGTGTGTGTGTGTGTGTGTGTGTGTGTGTGCAGAGAGGGATGTCCACATTCCACAGGACATAATTTAACAGTGTCTTATTAAGACACTGTTACAGCCACTGATACATGTTCCAAGCTAACTAGCTAGCTTAAGTACCTGTTTTTGCTATCTTGCTAATTTACTTTTCCGCCAAGGCCCATGATGATTGTTTTTCTCTTTAGCCTTTATGATGTTCATAGCATATTTTATTCATAATTATAACAGGTGAAATAAAATATTTAGACATACCTTGATGGACAGTCCACTGCACTGCTTGTCCCAGGAAGCAAATGCTAGCTAGCTCATTTGCTAGCTAGCTCGATGGCTAGCCTGATTGTGGTGGGGCAGGAAAAATAACTGAAAGAGTGTCTAACTGGATTTTTGTTAATTTAATATGTGTATTTACATTTTTTAATTTACGTTTGTGTATTTAGTTTAAATTTTTTAAATATTTTAAGAAATAATTTAAATATTTTTTGTAATTTTAACGAAGAAAATGACTGCTATGGCCACTAGGGGGCGAATTTGCGATGGCCTAATATACAGATTTGTTTGAAACATATCCACCAACACATCCACCAAATTGTGTGCTTCTATCACAAAATAAACAATTCTTGTGATTTATTGAGCTAATCCGCCCCACAGGGGATGCACATTTTTGGGGGGTGCTACCCACACGTTTAGCCCCGTTGCTCATTCCATGAATGCACGATCCTTACAAGCTGTACCTCGTTGTAAAGGTGACTAATCAGGCTTTCCAACAATATACAATTCATCATCAGTTGGTATTATTAAAAGGGCAGTTTTTATTCATCATTGATTTATTTGTATAACAAATGCCTGCCACGGCCACTAGGGGGCGCTTTTGAGGTGGCCCAATATCCAGATTTGTTCGGAACATATTCACCAACACATCTACCAAATTTCATGCTTTTATCACAAAGTGAACGATTGTTCAGCTAATCCGCCCCACTAAAGATGGTAAACTCCCAGATGAAGACTCAGTTGATGTGTTTGCACTATTAAAGGCTACAGATCATTGTGCTCCGCTCCCTTTCTTCCCTTGAAGTTTGCTGCCCTTGTTCTTGGAAGCAGCAGTTTGAGAGACTTTATCTTCCCTCTCACTGACTCACACTCTGACTTCAGACTCAACCGGGGAACGATGTGCCTTCACGCTGCTTTCTTCCCTCACGTTTCCTGTCGGACTTATCACGGAGGATGTCTTTGATGACTTTGATGCCGGCCCCTGTCTCACACCTCACCAGCCTCTCTGCACTTCTGCATGTGCACCAACGGGTGGTGTTACAGGAGTGCGGAGAGCGTCTCCGCGGGGACGGAGCTGCAGAACACAAGCTGATTAGGCTCCGTACAGCTGTGTGTGCAGATAGCTCAACCTCCAGCTCCTGGCAGAGGAACAAATTATATCTTCAGCCTTCCTCCTCGCCCCCCCTCACTCACTCCGTCAGCATGTGTGGACAAGCTCAGGAGAGTAAATGACATCTTTTCCTCTCCTTATCGCCTCCTCTGGCCCCTTTTCCTCCATCTTAACCTGCTCCTCCGCCTCTCGTTCGCTCCCTTGGCGTTCAACACAAACCGATATCTCCGTCCCTCCTCCTGTCCCTCCTTATCTCACCTTTCCCCTTCTCTTCTCACACCTGCAGCCTTGAAGTTGCTCCTGACTATCTAACCCTCCTCCTCCATCACTCTCCAGCGCCTGACTCATTAGGGGAACCTGGTCTCAAAGGAATCCGTGAAATAGCCACAGATTTGCTTAACTCAAAATCCGTGGAATAGCCACGGAATCACTCAAATTTCCGTGGAACTGACACGGATTTCGCTACAATGCAAGTTAATGACAGTAATATCCCGTGGCTATTGGTTTGCTCCAAGTCACGTGACTTTCAAGGTCCCGGCGGTCAGAACAAAAAACATGGCGGACAGTTCTCTCATTTTTATTGAAAAAAAATCTATATTTTGACTTAGTTTCTGCATAAAAATGGATTTTGATCACATTTCTAGCGAGAAATATATGTTTTATTTTCTAAATATTCACTCAGTGAATGTACATAATCACTTTGTATGTTGGAATAGCCACGGGATATGACTGTCATTAACTTGCATTGTAGCGAAATCCGTGTCAGTTTCACGGAAATTTGAGTGATTCCGTGGCTATTCCACGGATTTTGAGTTAAGCGAATCCGTGGCTATTAGGGCATTAGGGAGGGTGTCATTCAGCCTGCACCACCTGAAAACAACTTCTCCTCTTCCTCTCCATCTCTTCCCTCTGCTGCCATGTGGTTTATTCTTCTGTTTTTTCCTCCTTCCACTTCATCTATCCTCTTCTCCGACGCCTCCTCATCTTCTCACTCCTCTCTGCCAAGTTTCTCTGATTAGTGCCAATAATAAGATGCTGGTCTGTGTTGCAGAATAGCCTGATGCAGAATGAGCGTGGTCACACATGCAGAGGCACCAACACACTCCAACCGCTGCTTTAATTACAGTGCAACTGAAGAAGCCTCACTTTTGGTAAAGCTTTGCAAAAAAACAAAACTGGCTGCATAAATTCAAGCATGCATGGTCATCAAGCTGTCTTTGTTTCAGGAAAGCCAGCATGCAAAGTATACAACTGCATTAGTGGAGGGCCTTTACAGCATTAGCTGCAGTTAGAAAAAACGTACACTGCAAAAAAGGTGTGTCTAAAAACAAGATAAAAACACTAAATCTGAGGGAAATGATCTTGCTGCATGGACAGATAATTTCAATTGACAAGATTTCTTAAATTAAGTTTATTAAATCTTGAAATAAGCATGTTGAAACACTTAAAATAAGAAATTAACTCTTAAAACAAGATTAATTATCTAACACTTCTAAATCTAAGTTTATTTTATCTTGGTAAGAAACAAATAATTTGCAGGTCACTCTGCTCAGGCCAGTTCATCGCTGCTGGCAGCTTTAATTTATCTTGTTCTAAGAGTTAATTTCTTGTTTTAAGTGTTCAACATGCTTATTTCTAGATTAATATATCTAATATCTGTGGATATAAAAACCTTTTTACAGAACACATAATGCAGAAAATGGCGCTTAATGAAAATTTATAAATGGTGTCATATATCTATTTATTTATTTAATTTTAAATGAATAATTTGTTTAAAAGGTGAGAAATTCACTGATACTGAACATGACTTTTATTTAGCTTTTTTTTTTTTTTTTTTAAATGTATTATGGATTTTCTTAGTTGTCATGCCTAAAATTGGTTATATCATCCGATCAGGATCACAGCCTCTGATGGCTGACAGAATAAATTATGGGGTTTGCTAATAGACAGTTAACAAAAATAACTATGGCGATGAATAAAATCCTTACATTTCAGCTAAACATTTCACTTTATCATCTGTTATATTGGCAATCTTTGAATATCTCAAAAATCCCATTTCAGTCAGGCTGTAGTCGCCTCATGATGGAACCAAGCTAGCTGTCTTCATGCTAAATTGTCCAACCATAAGTTGAACTATTCATTTAAAGTGCAGTTTGTTTTTGTTAACCCATAGTGTACCAACCTGAAACAGTTGTTGTGGAACTTGTTATAGGAAGCCATGGTGATGAGACCCCCCCATGCACAGCCCAGAGAGTAGAAGATCTGAGATGCTGCATCTCCCCACACCTAAAAAAAACACACACACATATACAGTCAGATGTTGTACAAAGATGGAAAAAAATTAGGGAGGCATGATATTATCAGCACGTTATCGGTATCGGCCGATATTAGGGTTGTCAAAAGTATCAATACTCAAAAAAGTATCGTTACTAAAACGTTGTATCCGGATACGATACTCATTTTCAAAAGTATCTGACAGGTTAGTGTCTTTCTTTTCAAACTGACCTATTACTGATGTTACTGTGGCCGGTGGCTCGCATTAATGTTTCCTGTGTTATTATTAGCCGTTAGCCACAGCTAGCAATTAAAAGCTGACGTCACGTTAATGTTTATAAGCAACGTAAATAAATAAATCAGGCACGTAGTATGCCCATATTACGTTAATTGACACAGTGTCAGTAAACATAAGCATTAAGAGTTAATAAGTTTACATAAATGTTGGTGCCTGAAAAGTGTTATTTTCTCTCTTGAAGTCCCAGAATGAAGCAGAGAAAAGTCGACCTGCAACCAAACAGCAACACACACAGCCGAAAATATTGTTCTAACTGTTATTGTTTATTGTATTTATTTATTTTTTGTACTACCTCAGACCTGAAGCTTAGTTGCAGTTTCTTTTTGCACAACTGTTTTTAATTATAAATATTTAACCTGTGGTTCTGTTTATTTTTACATGTTGCATTTTTCTTGTTAATAAAAATATTTCTGTTAAATTTTGGGGTCTTTTTTATCCTGGTGGTATCGAAAATGGTATCGAGTATCGAATATTTTCCTGAGTATTGGTGTCGAGTTGCACATTTTAGTATCGTGACAACCCTGGCCGATATTGGCTTGAAAATGAACTATCGGCCAACATGCCGATATCGTCCGATATAATAATGTGATTAAATAATGGCGTTCACATCACCTCTCTGTTGCACCTTGTTTGTAGCTCAGAGAATTGTGCAGTGTAGTCTGAGCCCACCTATTTATTTATGTTCTGATTAGGGACTGAAGCTGCTTATATTTTTTGTCCTTTTTGTGATTCTGTTTGCACAGTGCAGATTGAGTCGTCACTTATTGGGGCTCCTGTTTTAAGTAAAATTTGAATTTAAGCAGCAGTCTGTAAGGTTCATGTAGTTTTATTCAATTTGGGTTTAATTGCTGTACAGTTGCACTTTTCACATGTTCCCAGTGAACACAGGTTATGTTTACTTATTATGCCAATTGGGAAATTGGCCAAATTTGCCCTGATTGTGGGTATTAGTTGTGCGGGAAAAAAATATTGGTATCGGTAATCGGCTACATGAGTTGTAAAAAATCGGCATATCGGATATCGGCAAAAAATCTGTTCATGCATCTGAGTGAGCACCTTTGCATCGAGGACCTTCTGCCACTGTGGAGTCAGGTAGTACTTGATGCCGTTGATGGCTCCATCCAGGGTGATGCCACGGATGAACAGGATGGTCAGAACCAGGTAGGGGAAAGTGGCTGTGAAGTAGACCACCTGCACACACACACACACACACACGCACATAATCAGAAGTAGTTTTTTTCCATAGTAATACCAGCAATGTAATGCAAAATGCTGCAAGCATACTGCAGGTATTTGCACAGGGTCAAGCTTTGATGTCTATGTTTAAGTATTTGTGTGTGTGTGTGTGTGTGTGTTTTCTTGTACTTCATACATAGTGAGGACCGGAACACGTTCTTAAACAACAGAGTGAGGACCTTTTTGTGAAGTGAGGACATTTCGGCCGGTCCTCACTTCTTGAAAGGCTTGTTTGAGAGTTCAGACTTTGTTTTAGGGTTCAGGTTACAATTAGGTTTATGTTAGGGTTAGGGTTGGGCATTTAGTTGTGGTGGTGAAGGTTAGGTTAAGGGCTAGGGAATTCATTATTCCAACGATGGTCCTCACAAAGATAGAAGTACAAGAATGTGTGTGTGTGTTTGAGGTGTGAGACAGACCTTTCCAGAGGATTTAACGCCCCTGATGAGACAGAGGAAGACAACAACCCAGGACACAGCCAGGCAGCCCAGGAGAGGAAGACGCACCTCTCCAAAGTTCCCAATATCATCAGAGATGTTCAACACATGGTGTCTGAGAGAGAGAGAGAGAGAGAGGGAGACAGAGAGAGAGAGAGAGAGAGAGAGAGAGAGAGAGAGATGTTTAACTATTTGATATTTACACGTCGTTGAATGTAGGCCTTTAGTTGCTTTTCTATTTTTAGCAGGATACATTTCCAACTGTATAGGGAACATTGTGACTTTGTAAAATCCCCATCAGACTTTAATAATAATACATTCTTCAGCAGACACAGTAGACCAGGGGTGGGCAATTCATTTTCCCAAGGGGCCACATGTGATCCTGGACAAATGAAGCTGGACAAATATTACTAAATTCAGCTCAATATTAGTTTAATTGCTTTATAAAATACAGTAAATTATGTGCAGGGTTCGTACACTTTAGCAGTGGTCAAATTCAAGCATTTTTCAAAGACTCTCAAGGTAAATTTTCAAGCTTTTCCAGTATCTTACACCTGTTTTAGATGAGTACTTACATACTAAAAGGGGGAGATTTCACTGAACCATACCAACAGTGATGGTGTTACACTTTTAGGAGGAACGCTCTTCATTTCAGATAGGCTACTCATTATTTTTTACATTGAACATGTGATTATCTATAGTCTATAGATGGATATAGTCAGATTGCAAGAGAAATACAGTAAGAATTCCAAGCATTTACAAGCACTTTATCCAAAATCCTTGAAGCACTTTTTAAACCTTGAAAATACAACATTTATATTCAAGCATTTTCAAGGATTTCAAGCAACCGTACCTATATGGTTTTGAGCTGCTACTGGTAAGATGTGGAGTAAGTCAAATACAGCAGTAAAAAAATGTAAAAACTCTAATCATTATCTATTTTTTTTCATATATTTTAAACACAAAATACATTCAAACCACAAAAACAATATAGAGCATGTATGTTACGCAGTAAACCAGCAATTTATTAACTTTATGCAAATAAAGCAATAAGTGTTTTTCACAAGGTAACAAGGTTATAAGTGTTTTTTGTGGAGCGCATTTCTGTGCAGCTGCATATGCACGCATGCACTCACGTAAATTGCCTTCAAAATAAAAGCACTGCAGGTGAATTGATTTCTAACGCGGGCCGGACAGGGAGGGCCACCTTCTAATGCCCAGGTCTGGAGTAGACTATACTTTCAATAAGGCCACAGCCTTGTCAATATCGGAAAAGTGTTTGACATTTAAATGCTATTTCTCTTTACTTAAGGTGACTCAAATGTACCTTACAGCCATGACATAATAGAGACATAAACAAGAAAATGTTTGTCTTTGAAATATTATTACTTCTTGGTTTTATGCCGTTTCTTGCTCCACTACTAACTAGAAATTAAAGAAAAAAAATGATTGGACCACCTTTGTTTTCTCTAATATATTGTTCTTTTTAAAGCCAAAATAGCTCATAAGAGTTGAATTTAAGAGCTGATATCTAGACATTTTACATGGTTTTCTTGATATTAACCAAAATCATTATCAAGAAAACCATAGAAAATGTCCAGATATCAGTATGAGGCTTATGAAAAATCTTGGAAACTGGATCCAGAAAGAGACAGAAACATATAATATATAACAGAAACAATGCTCTAGATTCCCCCAAACATTACGTGCTCTAAAATCCCATTTAAGTGTGTTTTTGTAATGTAAATGATATTGACATTGATGACATTATCTATATGCCTGCAATGCTGTGGATAATTATTATAGCTTCATGATTACACAACCTACGCATCTTCTCATCTGCTTGATGAATGATTACAGTATTGTCAGAATAAACAAGAAAGAAAGATGACTAAATGACTCGACAATGTGTCTAATTATCATACATCCGGTGATTTCATATTGTTATTGGAGTTTATTAGATGCTAAACTAAACTAAAGCAGTTTAATCAGATGTGTCTAAGCCTCCCGATGTAAAGTGAACTGCAGTCTGTGTTATGTGCACCACCTCAGGCCAGAGAATAAGCTGTTAGCCTGGATTAGTCCAACAAACTACCCCTTTAACTCTATGGAGTCTTGGGTTATTTTGTCCATTTTAAATCCTTTTCATCCTGCCTGTATACACCACTTGAAAAATGTTTAAATGCCATGTTGGTAGGGATGGGTACCTTTCACATTTGAATCGATACGGTACCGATACCCGGTACCTGGGAATCGGTACCGGTACTCAACTGTACCAATTTTCGGTACTTTTGCGTAACATATTTATTTCTCAAAATATAAACTTTAAAAAATATATCAAAACAATATAAAATCCAGGATGAGCAGTGCTTTATTGTTGAGTGAACGTACATTTTGTAACATGAAGGTTGCAGTGTTATCAAAGAATACAGAGGAGCGCTCTCAGGTGGCACGGAGGAGAAAAAAAAAAGTTGCAAGTGCACGTGTGATTATTTGTGATGACGTCGTAGCTGTGCGGCGCAGCACCGGTCAGACTGTGGGCATAGCATGATGGAATAAACAAAGTTGAGTCGGGCTGCTCTGTGAACATATCGAGGATGACGCAGGAGTCCGAGGGATTTAATTTCAGCGAGGCAGTTTGGAGTTAAGTGGCAGGTAATATTCCTGAGTTGAAGAGCGGAGTATTAGCGGAGGACCAGAGATGCAGCAGCTAGCTTCTAGCTGCTAATGAAAAGTCTACGGATGAATGGAGAGAGCAAACGGAGTAAGGAAGGTCTAATCTGGAGGCAGACGAAGGCCAAGCCCGGGTAGAGACATTGGAGAGATAGTAGCTGGCGGCTAGCAGGCCTAGAGCCGGCTGTTGGTCTCTGCTCCGCGGTGGAAGAGGACAGCAGTTAGCGGCCGCGGTGAGCAGACAGGACCAGACGAGGAGGTAAATACATTTAAAAAAATAGTGCGATCGTCAGCACGCTTGTTAATCAAAGACGTCAAATGAAAACAGGTTGAAATCAATGATTAGTTTAAAGTTAACGCCGTTTAGGTACCGAAACATGGTACCGTTTGCTTTTACATGAATCGGTACTCGGTAGTACCGACGGAATTCGGTCGGTACCTATAAAAGTACCGAATTCGGTACCCATCCCTACATGTTGCTATATTTTTTTCCAGCACGACCTCACCTATATGACCTAATAATAATTACATTTTTATTCTGACTTACTTGAAAATCAACATAAATGTGATCTTGTGATTGTGTGATCCTGTCATCAACTCTGGTTTTTATTCTAGTAGGACTCTATTTTATTTGTCTTGTGTGTTTAGCGTGACAATTTTGTTCATTTTGTATATTTTTTAGTCATTTTGTGTCATTTTTTTGTCATTTTGTGTCTTCTTTAATCATTTTGTGTCTTTTTTGGTCATTTTTTTGTCATTTTGTGTCTTTTTTTGTGATTTTGTGTCTTTTTTTGGTCATTTTGTGTCTTTTTTAGTCCTTTAATCCAACATAAAATGTGATTTTGAATCTTTTTTTTTAACTTTCAAAACACTATCATGCTCAATAAAGAATTTGAAATGTTGCAAATGTGAACAAAGGTTGCAAATCTAACATATAAGAGGGTTCCATCCAGTTCTATCATTTTATACTAAATATATTTGAGCTTGTCTCCAGTTTTACTTGGTATATCATCATCAAACTGAAACTGGCCACATGGAGTTTACAGCCAGAACTTTAGAGGTAAATTTACAGTAGGGCTCCACGCTGCTTTGTTTTCTAGTCTGGATGTCATGAAGAAGTCTGGATTTGGAGCTTTTGGAGACTCCACAGGGTTAATGCCACTTGTTTAATCCAAACTGTATTTTAACAAAGAAAAACAAGGTGGTTAAAAAGAAGCTGAATTGTTCTTTCCAAGAGATGTGGTGGTTGTGTTGTGCTTGATAGTAAAGCAGTGCCATAACACTGTCATCAAGCCCAGTTAATCACATAACAGTGCAACAATAGAAGCACAGGCGCTATAAGATGTACACTGAAAAAAGTGTAACATGCAGTTGTTCATTCAAACTAATAACTGCCATTGAAAAGAGGATAAAATTATTCATTTGATTGTAAAACTCTTTCTTTTTGCATTTAGAGACATCAAGTTTGATTTATACTGAACTAAATATACGTCCTAAGGACCCAAAACAATGTTTTTGATTTCTCTCAAGTTTTTTTCTTCTTAATGACCTGCAGGAAATATTTTTAGTTTGAGTCGAAAGCACTGCACACTGCACAGTCAGACCGTGTATGTAATATGTTGCATATGTTAAAGATTAATCAATACAGTTAATGTAATCTGTTGACCAAGTGTCTTTTTTTATAGAGTTTATAAGGTGGGAAACAAAAGTAAAGTCAAATAAAATGTGAATAATATAGTTTGGGTCTATGTAAATAAATTAACTGGTGTCAATTAAAAGTGAATATATTAGGTTGGTTCAATTTAAATGTATTAGTTTGGTTCAATAACTAAAATGTTAAGAAAATAATTTGGATCAAGGCAAAGAATTAAGGTTGAGTCAGGTGCAATATTATTGTTTACATCAACATAAAATAATCAGGTCATAAGAAGTTACTCAATGTAGATTCTGTGAAGTCAAATATTTTAGATGTGATATCTGGACAACATTTCTTTTAGTTTGAGCAAGGTTATACTTTTTTCAGTGTAATAGCATGAGGCCAGGTCACTGTGTTTGGGTGAACTGTGGCTCTTCTACATTGACAATAGAAATGTGCATCAAGCTGTTAAATAATACTAAAGACACTTTTAATTAAACGCTCTCCAACCAGCATATACATTAAGATTAAAAAAATACAAGTGTAATGCAAATAAAGTAGGCAAAGCTGCTAAGATTTAAAGCTTAATTCAGAACAGCGAGTGTCACCAGACTGATTAAATTCTTACAAGCAGCTGAAAACGGCAGGATGGATTTGTGTTTTGCATCTGAAAAGCGGAGCCATTACACATGATGATACACTGTGAGGGCCTTGAAACTTCTGTACTATGGCACAGTGAAGCAACATTGCGTAACTATTTTACCTATAAATTGCAGCTTCAAAATAATTCTGATGCTACACTGACTTGTGTAATGGAATAAATGGCGTCTCTGTTATTCCCACTCCGCACCCCGAAAGCTGCTTTTCTGCACTATGTAACTTTGGTGGGTGGGTATTTGCCTCAACAAGTGGCTCTACAGTAGCAACGCACCACCAGCTTTGTCACACATTTTGGTGAAACTGGATCACATTTTATGGAGGACATATGCATCAACTCTCAGTGATTTATGGAGTTTGCAGATGGACAGAAAGTTTGGTATGACAGGGCAAAAAGACCCTGGTTCAGCCGTCTTTTGGGGCAAAAAGACCAAAGAGCCCAAGCTAAGGAGAGAAAAGGAGAGTGACCGAGCAAGAGGCCGCCAGACAAGAGTACAACTGACTTATAGAGAGTTTTGTAAAATAAAAGACTGCAAGGCAGAAACCAGGTTGGTGCTCCTGCTGCTGAACTAGTAAGTAATATTAGCTGGTTTGCTATGTTTTGTGTTTTGCATGTGTGCTAGGCCTTAGCTTCTGGGGGTAACAGCTAATATATTTGGGGGTTTCAGTGTAGCAAGCAGAAAACTGGTAAAAAGATATTTGGAATACCTCCTCTTCCATGTGCTCGTCATTATTTACAGTCTGATTAACAACTTGAGAAGTGTAAACAACGCCAACCACCAGATTGCTTCACAATCACAAGCTAATTTGCTAAGCTACTAAAAAGCTAAATCGTCGCCAGACATCGTGACAAACGACAGGTTCTGAAATTGCATTTTGGCCAATGTTTTCTGCTTCTTTTGCTCTCTACACAGGCTGTTTGCCTGCATGCAACCAAAGCCCCCTCACATGTGATTGGTCAACACTAGTGATGTCCAAATGAAGCTTCACAAACCATTAGTTGTATTTGTTGAACCCAATAGATGGCGTTCTTGGTTTAAAGAAAAGAGCCAGAGAAAGGCTAATTCAGTGTGCTTTTATCTCTTTGTTGGACAGAGAGCGCCACCGAGTGGGCTCAGAAAATATAGAAAATGGTTCATGAAGCTTCATTTGGACATCACTAGTCAATACTATTCAGACTAAAAAAATGGCTCAAAACCAGAATGCTCATGAAACCAAATTGTTGTCGTTTGGCGAATATGTTTATCGAGATTATCCGACCTTCTGTCTCATCTCATCCAGATGTCTAATGCTACTGAGTTCATGAACATCAACAGGAAGTACACTTTATACACCCTTATTGACCGTATCCGTATCATCCGTATTGCCTATCACTAAATGCTGATTTCTTAAGAGATTTTAGATTTTTTTTACCACTAGAGTTGGCCCGACAGACTGAAGAATGGTAATATGGGAAACCTCCTGTATGTCACTCCTGATGACGCTGTCCCCCACTGCTCAGAAGTTGCTGCTGTTCCAAGTAAAATCTAGTCCAAATATTTGAGTGCTTTCCGCAAACATAAGGCCTGTTTGTGCCAAGCTTATCTTACAGGTGCGAGTCAATTTTGACCTCTGTGTCAAATACGAAAACAGACACAAAACTGAGTCCAAAAGACTTTGCAGGACTTGGCAAAGCTTGTAAAACTAAGTGTAGTATCATACGGATCAACTTGCTCAACTAAAACTATAATGAGGATACAACTTGAATTAGGTGATTAATGCTAAAATCTGGTAGGAGGCCCCGGGGAAGACCCAGAACATCTCTCGCCTGGCCTGGGCAGTGGCGGACTCAGACTGTTAGAAGGGCAGGGGGGAAAAAATAAAAAGGGCACATTCTGCACAACATGGAGCCCCACCAGCACGCCAAAAGCTATGATGCATCATGTATGATGAAATATTAACATTAAGCTAAAAGGAGATCCAGATCAAAGTAATTAATGATCTGGTACTGACAATTTAAAGTATCCAACCAAACCATCTAGGGTGGTCCGGGGGCATGGTCCCCCGGGAGAAAATTTGTATATTTTTTAAGTAAAATGCATCTATTTTGTGCACTTTGAGAGCTAAATGAGAGCAAACATCTCACATAACATTATTCACAGTTGGGTGATACCGTATTATAGAATCTCTAGAGGGCACATCATCATAATTTATTGCATAAAGGGGCACCCTAGAGGGCAATCAATACGTTTTTTCATGTGTAAAGGGCGGCCAATAAGGCACTTTCTCTCATATTCACCACACCAGAGGGCACTTAAGCTCGCTTTTTCAACCATGGAGGCACCAAACAGGAAAAAGGGCACTAGAAGGGCACTCATTAAGGTACGTTATCGAATTTTATTGCACTAGAGGGCACATGTGAAGGGGAACCCTAGAGGGCACCAAATCATGTTTTGCTCGTGTATAGAGCAGCCAATAAGGCACTTCCTCTCGTTTTCACCACTCTAGAGGGCACTTTAGCGCGCTTTTTCAACCATGGAGGCGCCTCGGGGTCCCCCAGGAGGAGCTGATGTGGCTGGAGAAATGGACGTCGGGAATGCCCTGCTTAACCTGCTGCCCCCCCGACCCGGCCCCGGATAATCGGAGGAAAATGGATGAATGGATGCTAAAATCTCCACTTCAGAATCCTTCACAATGTACTTGAGAGACTTACTTCCAGTACTCCTCACTGGGGCTGGTCCTCTTGGTGCGGTTGACCACCTCAGACACTCCAGCCACCAGGCTGGTGGTAGCATTAGCCAAACTAGCGTTGAGTGGATTGCCGCCCACCACCCCGCTGCAGTCCGGTGTGTTCCAGGGGTTGGTGCAGTAGGTCCATGGAAGAAGCTTTGTCATGGACTTAAAAAAGTAGTAAAAGGCAATGCAGATGACCACGTTGTAATAGATCCCAATGTAGGTGGACACCACCATCATGCCATAGCCCACACCTGAAGGAAAGAGATGGGACATTATTACAACATGAATGTGAAGCAACTGACAGATTTGTTCAAGATGAGTCCGCACCATTGCTAAAGGCTGCATCCTTAGGGTAAAAGTGCTAGCATACTTTCTGTTTTAAACTCAAAACCATTGATACGGTCATGGAAAAAATTATTAGACCACCATTTTTCTTTAATTTCTTGTTCATTTTAATGCCTGGCACAACTAAAGGTACATTTGTTTGGACAAATATAATGATAACAACAAAAATAGCTGATAAGAGTTTAATTTAAGAGCTGATATCTAGACATTTTCCATGGTGTTCTTGATAATAACCAAAATCATCATCATCAACTGTGGCTGCCGTCGCTAACTGTGCACAACTTCCACCGCTGATCATAAACAAACTGGCATGCTAACTGTACACAAAGTGTCCACCGCTGATCTTGAATTAACCGGCATCGCTAACTGTAAACAAACAGAGATTCCTAAGTGAGTTAGCCTATTAGTGGCGGCTCATTAAGAAGAGCTGCCGGCCCCCGTGGCTCGTTAAGAAGAGTAAGAACAAGTCTCCAATAACACCAGAAAAAGTCGCTGGATTTGTCGCCAGTCACTTTTTTGGAAAAATAGTCGCTAAGGGGGTCTGAAAAGTCGCTAAATACAACAACAAAGTCAGTAAGTTGGCAACACTGCTTCGCCAGCTTTCACAAATGTGCATGTTGTTGTGGCATCGACTACCATGTCACATCCTGCTTAGCGTTCTATCCAATCAGCAACCAGGCTTTTTTCAGGGGAGAAAAAAGGTCCTGGTCTTCTACAGGGACTAAAAAAGTCCCGACAAAAGTCTGCTCCAGACGGCTCATATTCAAATAAGGGGTGTTTCTTAGTGATGTCCATATGAAGCTTCGTGAACCATTAGTTGTATTCGTTGACCCCACTAGATGGCGTTCTTGGTTTAAAGAAAAAGGCTCAAGAAAGGCTAATTCAGTGTGCTTACAACCCTTTATTGGACAAAGAGCGCCATCTAGTGGGGTCAACAAATACAGAAAATATAGAAAATGGTTCATGAAGCTTCATTTGGAGATCACTAGTGTTTCTGCGAGTGAGACCCGCCTCATTCCAGGTATTGGGCGGTAGTAGAAACAGCCCTATTGACAATGATGCACCTTTGAACTTGCACTGAATCTTTACGTAACTCTTCATGTTGGCTGGTGGCACAGATTGTAATCTTCCTGTTGTGAGAGAGTTCTCTATCTTGAGATCACTAATGATAGAAGAACCACAGGGCTGCCAAGCCTCCCGCATCCACTGGGACAACTAACAGGTTTCACTCACATTTTTCTTTCTCTTTTTCTTTTTCCATAACTTGGGCACTGACCTTTGAACATAGGGCTGATCTTCCAGACTCCCAGACAGCCCTGGCTGGCGAACTGACCGAAGGACAGCTCGAGGAAGAAGAGAGGGATGCCGCAGAACACCAGCATGATGAAGTACGGTAACATGAAGGCACCTGCAGGGGAGAAACTCTGTCAGTGTCTTTCTCTGTGTTCTACTGTCACATTCACATGAAGCGTACAAAAGGAAATGAAATGATAAGTCCAGTCTTAGTTTGGTGCTTCGTTACTGTTGATGTGAGGACACTATAGACTATGTTTTTGTAAACCAACCCAACTCATTGCTGTGGCACCCTATAGAGCATGGGTCTCAAACTTGCGGCCCGCGGGCCAATTGTGGCCCTCGTGACGATATTTTGTGGCCCTCACCTTGATATGAAAGTTTAATGTGGGTTTTATATGAATGGTACTTTACCGTGTTGTGTGTGGAAGGTCCCTTTAATTACTTTTTTTGTAATTTTGTGTCTTTTTTGGTGACTTTGTGCCTTTTTTTAATAATTTGTGTCTTTTTTAAAAAATAATTGTCTTTTTTAATAATTTTGTCTTTTTAGGTTATTTTGTTTCTCTTTTTTTGGTCATTTTGTGTCTTTTTTGTATCATTTTGTGTCTTTTTTAAGTAATTTAGTGTCTTTTTTGGTCATTTTGTGTCTTTTTTTTAAAGTAATTTAGTTTTTTTTCTTTCATTTTCTGTCTTTTATTTTAGAATTTTGTGTCTTTTTCTGGTCATTTTGATACTGTCCCCAGCGGCCCCCAGGTAATTTGAGTTTGAGACCTCTGCTATAGAGTCTTTCAAGACAAAAACATTAAAGCCTAACAGGCAAAAACAACACCAGTTACCTCATCTAACTGTTCTCTGTAAAACTAGATGAGAACGATAAAAGTTGTGGAATGTGGAAGGACCTGGTCCAAGGCACTAACACACAAAGAAAATGATTATCTAAACAATGTTAAGTATTTAAAGTGGGTGATTTAACTGTCTGGAAGTGATAAAGTACTCTGTAAAGATTTTACCTCTGACTACAAGACATATATATATGCTAAAAAAATATATATGATAAAAAATGACCAGAGAAATTATATTTTCGCTTTACTATTATCATTATTATTATTGTTATTATTGTTATTATTATTATTATTATTACTGTTATTCAGCACAGCAAATACAATTATGGGCAGTTTAGTTGTTGTTTATAAAAATTCCATTTCATTCCAATTAAATATATATATACAGTCATGGCCAAAAATATTAGCACCCCTGCACTTCTGTCAGATAATGCACCACTTCTCCCAGAAAATGTGAGCAATTACAAATGTTTTGGTATTCACATGTTTATTTATTTGTTTGCATTGGAACAACACAAGAAAAAGCTGAAAAAAAAGCCAAATCTGATCATTCCACACAGAACTCCAAAAACTGGACTGGGCAAAATTATTGGCACCCTCAACTTAATATTTGGTAGCACATCCTTTGGAAAAAATAACTGAAATCAATCGCTTCCTGTAACCATCAATGAGTTTTTTTTACACTTCTCTACTGCAATTTTGGACCACTCTTTTCCAACTGCTCCAGGTCTCTCAGATTTGAAGGGTGCCTTCTTTTTGTGTTGTTCCAATGCAAACAAAATAAATAAACATGTGAATACCAAAGCATTTGTAATTGCAACAATTTTCTGGGAGAAGTGGTGCATTATCTGACAGAAGTGTAGGGGTGCCAATATTTTTGGCCATGACTGTATATATATATATATATATATATATACATATTAAAAAAACTACAACAAAATTAATGAAGTAAATAAATAAATATATTTAAATAAAGGGTATTGTAAGCCACCAAAAATAAATAAATAAACGAATAAAATGTAAAAAACAAAAACAAAAGCCTCATCTGTCACAGCATGGTCCCCTGAGTGAGCAGAGAGGTCGCTGCATGAGCAGCTGAGTCTGTTCAGTGGTGCAGCAACTCTCTGGTGGTTCAGACTGGACCAGGAACCAGACAGCCATCTATAGGGAACGTCTGTCTGCGTGTGTGTGTGTGTGTATGAGAGTGTGTGTGTATGAGAGTGTGTATGCGAACTGGGTCGGTGCAACCAGCTGATACTGTACAATACCAAAACCTTATCATTGCTGGTGAAGCTCAGCTCTCCTGTGCATTCTGCACCGTTTGCAGCTGTATGACCTACATACTGTACACCAAGTCCTTATATGGGAATGTGAGTCTTTTACATACATAACATCCAAATATTTGCAGCGTAAACACATGAAGTGAAGTGGGACAGATACCACGGAGAGGTCAGAGTCAATAAACGGCGGGACGTTCACCACCGCCTTTCACTATATTTTGGTATTTTTCTAATACATTTTCTAACACTATTTAGTACATGTTTTAGTCTAGCTTTTATGCATTTGACTAAAGGGCAGTAAGACTTCAATATAGTTTGTTCTCATCATGTTTTTATTCGTTGACTGCAAAAAACAGCATGTCAGTGGAAGCAGCATGAAGCAGCTGGATCCGTTCTGTGCACTCAGACAGCATTCACACCCCAATAAACAATGATGTAGTTATGCAAGTTGTGCACATGAAGTGTGAGCTGTAATGCAGCTGGGAGAGACGGATAAAGTGATTAAAACACGAGGTTGAATCAGACAGATGTGAGATGATCGATTGCGAGAGGAAAAGAGGTTTTAATGTGGAATATAGATGATAAATCTGATCTGTTTCATGATGTGAATTGGGAAAATGGGTAATACTCTGAGAAATAAGTTGTAAAATTACTAGATTAAACAAATCTACAAGAAAAAAAGTTGCAGATTTAAGAGATTTAAAGTGGCAAATCTGTGCGAAAAAAGTCGCAGATTTGAGAGAAAAAAGTGGGGAAAAAAGCAATTTTTTTCTCCCAGATTCACCACTTTAAATCTCATAAATCTGCACATTTTTTTCTCGTAGATTTGCCACCTTAATCTCGTAAATTTATTTCTCAAAATATTACCCCCCTCCCCCAGGTCCGTATGTTTTTTTAAACATTCTGGCAGTATGTAATATCCTCCAATATTCTCTAGGGTTGAAATTTGGAATTTGCAAGTATTTCAATGAGTGTCCTATTAAGGGTTAAGAAATTTTGTGGGCGCACATGAAGACACTCGCGCTCCTGCAGAAAAAATAAATGCTGCTAATTTTAAAAAAGCTATTTCTGTAAAAAAAAAAAAAAAATATTATAATAATTTTGTGTCTTTTTTTGGTAATTCTGTGTCTTTTTTGGTCATTTTGTGTCTTTTTAAATAATTGTGTGTCTTTTTAAAATAATTTAGTGTCATTTTTTTGGTCATTTTGTGCCTTTTTAAATAATTTTGTGTCTTTTTTAGTAATTTTGTGTCTTTTTTTGGTCATTTTGTGTCTTTTTAAATAATTTTGTGTCTTTTTTAAATAATTTAGTGTAATTTTTTGGTAATTTTGTGTCTTTTTAAATAATTTTGTGTCTTTTTTAGTAATCTTGTGTCTTTTTTGAGTCATTTTGTGTCTTTTTAAGTAATGTAGGCTCTACGTACCTCCTCCATTTCTGTAGCAGAGGTAGGGAAACCTCCAGACGTTCCCCAGGCCCACAGCATAGCCCACACTGGTGAGGACAAACTCAATCTGGTTGCCCCAGTTCCCTCTCCGGGAGTTTTCATCCCTCTTCACTGGCTCGCCTGGAACTGCTCCGTTCTGCAACAAAGAAAGGGAGAGAGACAGAGGTGAGTTCAGGAGGCAGGAAGGAAGCCAAGGTTTTTCTGAGATAGTGATGCTGCTGCTGCTGCTGCTACAACCACTGCACCAGGAAACACAGAGAGACTAAACACCTTTTTTAATTGTAATGATTCATAAACCAAGTCTGGAGGTGAGTAAGCTTTGATAAAGTAAAGGTGAAACAATGAAAGGTGAAATTCAAGCACCGACCTTCACAACCAGCTTTATTACAATATTCTCCTATATCCAAACTTACTCCTGCCATTCTCAACAATAACATAAAAATGCCAAACTCTGCAGCGTTATTTCGACAACTTCCCGACCGGCTATGGTGCCTATAGATTTGCCAACTTAGCGACTTTTCAGACCCCCTTAGCGACTATTTTGTAAAAAAAAAGCGGCTGGCAACAAATCCAGCGACTTTTTCTGGTGTTATTGGAGAGTTTTGGAGACTCGTTTTTACTCTTCTTAACGAGTAAGAATGAGTCGAAGCAGCACAGTCCTCCTGCAGCAGTCTTTCTCAGCTGCAGAGCCCCTTAGCATCCGGTCTGCAAATTGCTAACAGGCTAACAGTTAGCTCTGTAGCAGTACAGTGTGTATGTGCTAACAGGCTAACAGTTAGCTCTGTAGCAGTACAGTGTGTATGTGCTAACAGGCTAACAGCTAGCTCTGTAGCAGTACAGTGTGTATGTGCTAACAGGCTAACAGTTAGCTCTGTAGCAGTACAGTGTGTATGTGCTAACAGGCTAACAGCTAGCTCTGTAGCAGTACAGTGTGTTTGTGCGAATAGGCTAACAGTTAGCTCTGTAGCAGTACAGTGTGTATGTGCGAATAGGCTAACAGTTAGCTCTGTAGCAGTACAGTGTGTATGTGCTAACAGGCTAACAGCTAGCTCTGTAGCAGTACAGTGTGTATGTGCTAACAGGCTAACAGCTAGCTCTGTAGCAGTACAGTGTGTATGTGCTAACAGGCTAACAGCTAGCTCTGTAGCAGTACAGTGTGTATGTGCTAATAGGCTAACAGTTAGCTCTGTAGCAGTACAGTGTGTATGTGCTAACAGGCTAACAGTTAGCTCTGGAGCAGTACAGTGTGTATGTGCTGCTGCTGCAGGAGGTGTTCACTTAGCGTTTTCTGTTTGTTCACAACAAGCACCAGACACTAAAAACTGTTCCTGTTGTTTGTTAAAAAGGAGTGCAATAAAAATACGGATGTTTTCCCTAACATGATTAATAATCGTGATTAATAATTGTGATTAAAATATTGATCAAAATAATCGTGATTATCATTTTGGCCATAATCGTGCAACCCTACCCGCTTTTACTTATAAGTATTGTTTTTTATTAGTAGCATGCAACGGTGGAAGATAATAAACATCTTTGCGTGTGGAGTTGAATTATTCATGTTTCGTGCTCACACTAAAGACTTTCTGTAACATACGATCTCCTCCACCCCAAAGTCTAGCATAAGGTGGGCGCGCTGGAGCAGACAGGATGTAAAGTGAAATCAGCGCCTTAAGAAGAGCCGATAAGCATTTGGTCTTGTCGTCCTGATTTGGAGCTTCTCCTCTCCTCTCCTCCCTCCCTCCATCACTCCATCTGCTGGCATCAGATGGTCCCTCGCTCCTGACCTCCTTCCTAACCTCAGCTGTGTCTGTCTGTGTTTTTGTGGGCGCACATGAAGACACTCGTGCTCCTGCAGAAAAAATAAATGCTGCTAATTTTAAAAAAGCTATTTCTGTAAAAAAAAAAATAATTATAATAATTTTGTGTCTTTTTAAAATAATTTTGTGTCTTTTTTTTTAGTAATTCTGTGTCTTTTTTGGTCATTTTGTGTCTTTTTAAATAATTGTGTGTCTTTTTAAAATAATTTAGTGTAATTTTTTTGGTCATTTTGTGCCTTTTTAAATAATTTTGTGTCTTTTTTAGTAATTTTGTGTCTTTTTTTGGTCATTTTGTGTCTTTTGTTGGTCATTTTGTGTCTTTTTAAATAATTTTGTGTCTTTTTTAGTAATCTTGTGTCTTTTTTGGGTCATTTTGTGTCTTTTTAAGTAATGTAGTGGTTTTCAGTCTTGTTGTGTCTATTTTTAGTAATTTTGTGTCTTCTTTTAGTCATTTTGATACTGCCTCCAGCGCCCCCAGTTAATTTCAGTTTGAGACCCAAAGAGGCAGTTGTTGTATTTTATACTACTTAATAAATGATCTAGTGTAATAAAACAAAAAAAAGGTACTTGCAGGGAAGAGCAAAGAGAGATGTCTCTCGCATCGAGCATTAACAAAGTGAAACTGTGTAATAAAGTTGGTTATTTGACATATTCTGTGTGAAAAGATCCAAACTGTGGCGTCACCTAATTCAAATAGCACACGATAGAACCAGCAAGAAGGTTTTCAAGTGGAGTAAATCATTCGGTTCTCCACAGGCGAAAGAGCTCGACTCATTTATTTTGAGGAGGTGGATATGCTGCGCAACAGAAAAATGGTTGGAAATTACACCATCACTGTCAAAACTGATATATTTGACATGCATGCATGTCAAAAAAAAAAGGTTTCAGGTTTGGCCCTGAATCAGACGTTACATCTTGTTTATTTGGAAGCCAAATATATAATAATAATATATATTGCTGAACGGTTCTGAAACATAATCTAATTGTCGATATTTTGACTGATGTTGCAATATGATTTACAATATTGAAGGGGGAAATTGTTTTTTGCAGCATTACACTCTTTTTTTATTGAAAAATAAATAACAGGCATTATAAACATACTTATAAGGTGTTATAATCTGCTCATAATACTTCATAACTGCTGTTTTTTTTGCAAGGATCATAGTGTATTATAATTTATAAATAAATGATATGACATAGTAGAAATGAACTGTCAAATTTTTAGAATCAATCAATCAATCAATCAGACTTTATCTGTATAGTACTTCATAAAAGAGAAATGTAACAAAGTGCTTCACGTAAAAAGGAGAAAATAATAATTCTGATACTAAAAATAAATATAAATATAAATAAATAAATAAATTAAAAAATACACAGATCCATTAAAAATTCCACATGATCGACAAAATTCTTAATGACCATTATTCCATCATCGATTCATTATTTCCACCACTACACTGTAAAAAAAACAGTTGTTTTTACGGTAAAAAAACGGCAGCTGTGGTTGCCAGAACTTTACCGTGAGAAATACGGTGCAACTTTTTTCAATATTACGGTAAAAATATATTAGCGCTGTTGATTTCACATTTAAGATTGCCATTTTATTCCATTTTTTACTGTATAAATAAAACGTTTTTCCATCAAAAGAAACGCTGTTCTGCCATATAATTGACAAGAAAACACTTTATAAATGCTGCATAAAGATTTTACCATTAAATATTAAATTATATTTTTGTTAGAGATATGGTGCTTAGTACATTTAACAGTTAAAAAAAGTTTTTTTTACAAAAGATACATGCAAAAATTACAGCGATGGCTTGTATATATATTACAGTATATTTTGGTTACAAACATGGTGCCAGTGTATTTTACAGTGGAGTAATGTATTTTTTTTAACACTGTAAAAAATACTGTTTTGGCTGATATATACATTTACAGTGTTTCATTGTTACTGAAACTGAATTAGCTCATTTATCATTTTACAGTCATGGTTTAGCAGTTTTTCACTGTATAATCTACAGACATTTTTTACAGTGTATTCTGGAGAAAAATATAATAATAACCATCATTTATAAATGGTTAACAGATAGTTTATTAATGTTTAATCATCATTTATAAACCGTATATAGGCCATTTAGAATGGTAAATAGAAAATGTATTAATGTTGAACTATAATTTATAAATGCCAAATAGAAGGTATATTAATGTAAGTTGTTAGTTTCTTTACCATAAACAAACAATTACATTATAATTCTTGGTTTATTAATAGTTTTGCACTCATTATAACATTTTTTAACACCATATTAAGTATGTAAATGATTTCAAAATGATTCTTATACCTTTAAGAAATTGTTTGAAAACATTTAAAGATTAAATATGTATAGAATTTTGTAAATGATTAATAATTGGTCTATAAACCATTTATAAACATCACTTAGATGTTATTGTAAAGTGTTACCGACTAATATTTAACTAGCAGCTACTCTGATTTCTCAAGTATTATACGATGAAATGAATGTTTCTGTTATATATCTGAAGATCTAATAGGGACAGTTGCTTTTCTATTTCTGGAGAAAAACGTCGAGGCAGCGCTCTCGCCTCATATGAATTGATAATGTCTAAGTGAGCGAGTCACAGCTGTATGTATGCATGGCACAATAATAAAAACGTTAATTCACTCATCCATGCTGCCTATGTTATCTGTGTGTAGCAGAGGCTCTGTGGGTGAATAGCCTGACAAATATGTGAATACTCGTCATAAAACACACGGACTCTTTCTAGCAAATGGTGCATTTTGCTGTAAAAACTCATATACAACAACTTCCTTACTTACTGCTAATAAGTAATAATTCTGAGGTTTTTGTTGAGGAAAAACTCTTAGTTAATGTCTTACTGGTTGTATAATAAGGCCATGCAGAATAAGGTATTAATAACTACTTAACTACTCCTGACCTCCTTCCTAACCTCAGCTGTGTCTGTCTGTGTTTTTGTGGGCGCACATGAAGACACTCGTGCTCCTGCAGAAAAAATAAATACTGCTAATTTAAAAAAAGCTATTTCTGTAAAAAAAAAAAGCATTAAATAATTTTGTGTCTTTTTAAAATAATTTTGTGTCTTTTTTTGGTAATTCTGTGTCTTTTTTTGGTAATTTTGCTTCTTTTTTAAGTAATTTAGTTTTTTTTTCTGTCATTTTGTGTCTTTTGGTAATTTTGTGTCTTTTCTGGGTCATTTTGTGTCTTTTCTGGGTAATTTTGTGTCTTTTTTGGTCATTTTGTGTCTTTTCTGGGTAATTTTGTCTCTTTTTTGTGTCTTTTCTTGGTCATTTTGTGTCTTTTTTGGTCATTTTGTGTCTTTTCTGGGTTTCTAGCAAATGGTGCATTTTGCTGTAAAAAAAAATATACAACAACTTCCTTACTTATTGCTAATGAGTAATAATTCTGAGGTTTTTGAGGAAAAACTCTTAGTTAATGTCTTACTGGTTGTATAATAAGGCCATGCAGAATAAGGTATTAATAACTACTTAATAATGACTAATTAAGAGGCAATATGTTACTTATTTGCATGCTAATAAGCAACTTATTAATGCTGAATATGTGTTCCCTAATATAAAGTGTTACCGGGAATACATAAAACTTCAGAACAGAAATGTTGTGAGAATGTTAAGTTTAAGTATTATTATTCAGCAGCTCATAATGAGGTTTGTCAACAACTGTATTTGTGAACAAGATGCAGTGGTAACACTTTACAATAACCATCATTTATTAATTTAATTTATTAATTTAATCATAATTTATAAACTGTTTATAGGCCATTTAGAATGATAAATACATAATTTATTACTGTTTAACTAAATAATTTACAAATGGCTAATAGATGGTATATTAATGTAAGTTTATAATTAATTTACCATTAACAAACAATTAAATTATAATTAATAGTTTATTAATAGTTTGTTTAACTTATTATTACATTTTAACACCATATTTAGTATGTTAATGATTTTGAAATGATTCATATTCCTTCAAGAAATTGGTTGAAACCAATTAAAGATTAAATATGTATAGCACATAAACATAAACATAACCATCTATAAACATTACTTAGATGGTTATTGTAAAGTGTTACCGATGCAGTTTAGTTTATATATTAAAGCAGAGAAAAAGTGACATTTACACTGAGAAATAACGAGTTGAATTTGTACCTTTAGGGGTAAAACGGCTTGTCACTTTGTTTACTCAAAAAAGTTAGTTAGTTGAGGTTCAATTATGAGCTCTTATGGGTACATTCATGTACAGTCAGGTCCGGAAATATTTGGACAGTGACACAATTTTCATAATTGTGTCCCTGTACGCTACCACACAGATATTGAAATGAAATAATTGAGATGCAATTGAAGTGCAGAATTTCAGCTTTCATTTGAGGGTATTTACAGCAAAATTGGAGGAAGGGTTTAGGAATTGCAACAATTTTCATACATAGACCGCTCATTTCAAGGGACCTAAAGTAATTGGACAATTAACTCAAAGCATTCTCATGAGCAGGTGTGGGCTATTCCCTCGTTATTTCATCATCAATTAAGCAGGCAAAAGGCCTGGAGTTGATTTCATGTGTGGCATTGTCATTTGGAAGTGTTTGCTGCGAATCCACAACATGCGGTCAAAGGAGCTCTCAATGCAAGTGAAACAGGCCATCCTCAGGCTGAGAAAAAAGAAGAAATCCATCAGAGAGATAGCAGAAACATTAGGAGTGGCCAAATCAACAGTTTGGTACATTCTGAGAAAAAAGGAACGCACTGGGGAGCTCGGCAACCCAAAAAGGCCCGGACGTCCACGGAAGACAACAGCGGTTGATGACCGCAGGATCGTTTCAATGGTAAAGAAGAACCCCTTCACAACATCTACTGAGGTGAGACAGACTCTCCAAGAAGTTGGCGTATCATTATCCAAATCTACCATAAAGAGAAGACTTCACGAGAGCAAATACAGAGGGTTCACAACAAGGTGCAAACCATTCATAAGCCTCAAGAATAGAAAGGCCAGATTAGAGTTCGCCAAAACACATCTAAAAAAGCCAGCCCAGTTCTGGAACAGTATTCTTTGGACAGATGAAACTAAGATCAACCTGTACCAGAATGATGGGAAGAGAAAAGTATGGAGAAGGCTTGGAACGGCTCATGAACCGAAGCACACCACATCATCTGTAAAACATGGTGGAGGCAGTGTGATGGCTTGGGCATGCATGGCATCTAATGGCACTGGGTCATTAGTGTTTATTGATGATGTGACAGCAGACGGAAGCAGCCTCATGAATTCTGAAGTCTATAGGAACATTCTGTCTGCTCACATTCAGCCAAATTCATCAAAGTTGATTGGACGGCGCTTCACCATACAGATGGACAATGACCCAAAACATACTGCGAAAGCAACCCAGGAGTTTTACAAGGCAAAGAAGTGGAATATTCCACAATGGCCGAGTCAATCACCTGATCTCAATCCGATCGAGAATGCATTCCACTTGCTTAAGACAAAACTTAAGGCAGAAAGACCTGCAAACAAACAACAACTGAAGACAGCTGCAGTCAAGGCCTGGGAAAGCATCACAAAGGAGGAAACCCGGCGTTTGGTGATGTCCATGGGTTCCAGACTTCAGGCAGTCATCGCCTGCAAAGGATTCTCAACAAAGTATTAAGAATGAACATTTTATTTATGATTATATTCATTTGTCCAATTACTTTAGGTCCTTTAAAATGAGGGGATTATGTTTGAAAAGTGTTGCAATTCCTAAACCCTTCCTTCAATTTTGTTGTGAATACCCTCAAATTAAAGCTGGAATTCTGCACTTCAATTGCATCTCGATTATTTCATTTCAAATCCATTGTGGTAGCGTACAGAACCAAAATTATGGAAATTGTGTCACTGTCCAAATATTTCCGGACCTGACTGTAGATAATAACCAACATCATTATTGAGAAAACCATGTTAAATGTCTAGATATCAGCTCTTAAATTAAACTCTTATCAGCTATTTTTGTTGTTATCATTATATTTGTCCAAACAAAGGTACCTTTAGTTGTACCAGGCATTAAAATGAACAAGAAATTAAAGAAAAAAAGGGCGGTTTAATAATTTTATCCATGTTTACTAAGCCAATGCCAATGGCACAACAGCTGTAGTTGCAAGCTGTTGAACTCCTTTAGGTACAAATTCAGAACATTTTTTGAAAAGTGCAATATATAAAATGTATTATTATTATTTATTATTATTATTATTATTATTATGATAATTTTTTTTTTATTACAGTAGGCTATGTCTTGTTCTTCCAATGGTCATATCATGTTTGCATCTTACTAATGGGCATGTATTAATATTATGCATAGGATTTTTTATTCAGTCAAATGTAACATTTGCTGAGTTTGTTGATTTAAAAAAAAAAACTTTATTGAAGGTTTGGACAAATAAACTCAACTTCTCATGAAAGCCGCGGGTATAAGCTCTCAAATACTTTTTGAATTTCATTTTTATCTGCTACAGAGGCTGAAAAATCTATTATTTAGTAGGTGTTGAATTTCCAGAAAAACTTCAGGTTTTAGGGGGTCATTTGATAATCGCCCATAGGTTTTCCAGGCATTTTTTTCCAGGCGCTTTAGGCCTTAATGGGTTAAATTAAACTCTTATCAGCTATTTTTGTTGTTATCATTATATTTGTCCAAACAAATGTACCTTTAGTTGTACCAGGCATTAAAATGAACAAGAAATTAAAGAAAAAAAGGGTGGTTTAATAATTTTATCCATGTTTACTAAGCCAATGCCAATGGCACAACAGCTGTAGTTGCAAGCTGTTGAACTCCTTTAGGTACAAATTCAGCACATTTTTTCCTGAGAGTGTTGCTATTGTATAAAACTGCTGCTGGACACCTGGGATAGCATGTTGCTCTGACACAAACACACACACGTCTCCCAGATGAACACACTGCTTCCGCCACGGAGCGAGATTTTGTTCATCAGCAAAAAAATGTCAACACGAACAACAACAACAACAAAAATCCACCTCCACATTTCGCCCCCATGGTGCCGTAGTTCAACTTTGAGGCAGCTCCAAGCATGACTAATGAGAGCGAGAAAGAGAGAGAGAGAAAAAATACCGGACGGCAAAAAAAACAGCAACAAGCACATAAAACAAACAGCGGCCATATTTTCCCCCCAAAGCTCTGTCGTTTGCCTTTGAGTCTGGCTGTGCGTGCATGTCAGGAGGGCCAAACAAAGAGCATCTCTCCAGCATCCTTGACCTTTCTTTGTGCAGGAGTGGAGGCTGCAGGTGGGACAGACAGGAAGATCAGCAAACATGAGTGTTGTTGGCGAGGAGACGCTCAGAGTGAAGCCGCGTGAGGAGAAACCCCCGGCGGCGAGCTCCGCCGTCGCAGCGGGGTCGCACATTACGACGTCTCCGTCTGGAGTTGACTTTGGAAGGAAAAGGAGCGTCGGAGGACAGCGAGCAGCTGTGTGTGTTCTCCGTGCACCCGGCACTACGCTGTACATGTTGTACATCTCACTGCACTATCAGCAACCAGGTGTGTGTCTCCACAAGATACACACACATGCAGAACCACGCAGGTTGACAGCTCAGCTCAGGTCGACACTCTGACACGCAGAAAGGAAAGAAAACACTCAGAATAACAACCACTCCTGAAGCTTTGGTGTCCTCTCTGAAACTGACATATTCACACAGACAACTACACTGCAAAAAAGCCAACTTGTGTTTTTTGGCCTAAAACAGTGATTTAAGTTGGTAAAACTTGGAAATATAAATTACTGACATTAAGGGCAATAATGTAAGTTAGCACAACAAACGAAGCCAGTTGTCTGCTCAAAAACAAGTTGGTGAGTTGTTGTTACTTATATCTTTAAGTTGGGGTTCACAACAAGGGACAATAGTTCTGATAACTCTTATTTCTTTGTTGTGAAATGTGTGAAAGCGGTGAAATTCGGTCATTAGCGAAAGCTAGCGGCTAACTGATGCTAGTGGCTAACTGTTGCTAGCGGCTAACAGATGCTAGCGGCGCTGCTTGTTACAGCTACAAGAGTAGCCATTAGCGTATCAATGCTAACTCAAAATTGTGGTCGCAACATTAGCTGACATTTCATAGCAGCATTACAATCGTGCCAATTCAGCACATTGCAGAAGTTAGCAGAAGAAAGGATTAAAAGTTATTACAATGTAAAATTATAAATCAGTACAACTTACAGTTGAGTTGATAAAAATTTGAATTCAGAGTTGAGCAAACTCAAAAGCTGTCCAACTTAAAATTTTATCGAAGTTTGTTGCCTTGAAATTTTGAGTTCACCCAACTTTTCTTTATTTGCAGTGTAGTTTAAATTCAGTGGCAAAGTGAAAAAGAAACAGACATATGTATATGCTTTTTACAATGAAAACTAGGTGTAGTGTTGTTGCAGTGTACCTTATGCAAGTTGTATTTTGTATAAATAATGTATTCAGCCATATAATTGATCATTATTTACCATTAATTATAACTATTTTGGGCTGGATTTGACTGAGTTGAGCTGACCTCTACCTTTCTGCTGTCATTGGCATTAAAATAAGGAATGTGGCCATTAAAAAAGCTCCGATTAGGTATATATGAGCTATATATGTATATATAGACTCTCATGCTTATGTTCCATTGTTTTAATTAATGGCTGCCTCTGCAGCTGCACATAAACTCAGTCACCATGAAATGACCATGTGCATGGATTCAAAGCGCAGAATGTAAAGCCAATTCAAGCATTTTTCAAAATAAAAGTCATCTACATGATGTTGCCTCATGTATCACTATATGCCAGGTACTGAGCTGGAACTCACTTTGACATATAACAAGTACAGAATTGGTTTTGTAAGAGAAGAAGTCAGGTCAGTGTATCCCTATTTTCCACTGTTAAATGTAGCCAATAAACCAGATATATTTCTCTAGAAATAAACCACAGAACATGGACTTTACGCATCGAGTAACAGACCTAAAACTACACCCTAAAACCAAAACTAGGGCTGGGCGACTATATGATCGCGATTAGTGATTGTGAGAAATTTCAGGTCGATTACGGTGATCAGCTGTGAGCACATTTCCGACATGTTTGATTGAGTAATCAAACATGTCGGAAATGTGCGCGACAACAGCCAATCAGTCGACATTTTCCTGCTCCGTTTGTAAGTTGCCGGAGAAGTAAGCAGAAAGACCGAACGTGGAGCTAAATGTGGAGCTGAGGGCAGAGAAATAGATGACTTGGAGTAATAAACCAGGGAGGAACAGGTGAATGTTGGGAAAGTGGAAAAGAAATTACAATGTATCCGCCGCTGTATCGAGACAACATTCACAGCATGGCAATTCGCACACAGTTGTGGTGCATTCAATAGTGTCAGAGCGGCTTGGGTGCATTCAAGAGTGTGGGACACATGAAAACTTATTGCTATGTTATTTTATACTTTTTCTACATGTTGTACTATTTACTAATCTCTAGTTTCTGTAGTGTTCAGCAAAGTCGCTTTAAAACTGGCAGTTTAAAAACAGTATAAAAAGCTGTGATAATAATCGAAATCGAACAATATGAAAATACATATTGTGATTATTCTTTTTGCCATTATTGCCCAGACCTAACCAAAACTCTCTTAAATATATATATATATATATATATATATAAATACAGAACTATTTCTCCACCAACAATGACTTTGAGGGACCAGAAAGTGACACACAAGTTCACACATTCTCTGGTTGCTTTTTGGGAAATTACATTAAGTAGAAATGGACAAACAGAGTGAGAAAAAGTGGGTACAACATGTTAACTCTATGGAGTCTTGGACAATTTTGTCCATTTTTGAATCCTTTTCATGTCTTTTTTTGGTAATTTTGTGTCTATTATTGTGTCTTTTTTTGTTATTTTGTCTATTTTGTGTCTTTTTTGGTAATTTTGTGTCTTTTTTCTAGTCATTTTGTGTCTTTTTTTGTCATATTTGTGTCTTTTTTTGACGTCATGAAGAAGTCGTGCTCCGGTGGTTTCGTGGACTCCAGAGGGTTAATTCACAGCACTTGAACATCACAGATCAAAGATATCTACAATGTGCCTCACAGGGTTGGGGATTTGATCTTGAATCCACTGTAGATCAACATGTTTGAGCAGATCAAACCATGTATTGGCTGAAGCCTCTGGGCTAAAGTTGAACTGTGTGTTTTCCATGACATCCATCTCTCCCTTGACTGACCCCATATCTCTGCCGAGGTGTTGTAGCCTGTGGTGTTGGCTCCCGGGAGCCCCCTGGTCAGTCAGTCAGACAGACAGACTGACAGTCCTCTATCTCCATATCCTTCCATCCCTCCATTTCTATGTCACATGCTTCTCTGGGACCATCTGGGCTTTATATAAGACCGCACATGGCCCCTCTGTCTCTCCTTCAATTTAGTTTGTGACTTTTTTTTTTATCTTTCCAGGGTCTCTTTCGAGTCACAGAGTTGACTTTGCTGTTGTTGCATCAGGACAATGATAAAAAATGAACAGAAGAAGCAGTCTATTACACATAGTTAACCCGTTTAGGCCTAAAACGCAGAGAAAAAATGCCTGTAAAACCTCAACATAAGTGTCAAAGCTTCCTACTAAATAATAGATTTTTCAGCCTCTGTAGCAGATAGAAATGAAATTCAAAAAGTATTTGAGAGCTTATAGCTGTTATATCTGAGTCGTCTTCCGCCATGATTTCAAAGTTCTGGAAAAGTCCCATGTTGCATTGCGACACTCCCACATGTATTCTCTTTTTGTGTCTTCTTTTAGTCATTTTGTCTTTATTGGTCATTTTGTGTCTTTTTGTGTCATTTTTTAGTCATTTTGTGTCTTTATGTGTCTTTTTTGGACATTTTGTGTCTTTATTGGTCAATTTTAGTTTATTTGTCCAAACCTTCAATAAAGTTTTTTTTAAGTAAGAAATCTGTGGCTCAGACGTTGCATGTTCATGCAGGCATAGGGCGTTCTGATTGGTGAAAAATATCCGAGCCGATCACAGCCAGGACAATGGTGACAGAAAAAATTGCCACATTATAACAACAAACATGAGATTGACAAGTTGACTTACAGAAACCTCTGCAAATGGCAGCAACTGTATTAGGGAGAATCAGTCATTCTCCAACAAACAGAACACAACTAACGTGAAAAACAATGTCAGAATAAGTGAAGTGAAATCAAATGAGATTTCAGTCTGATTATCAGGTCCTCTGTGCCTGGCAGTCAAGGGACATACTGATAATGCAAATGCATGTTTTGCAGATAGGAGCTGTTTAATGTAGTGCAGGGGTGTCAAACTCAAATACACAATGGGCCAAAATTTAAAAGAATAAAATCGCGGGCCAACATTGAACAAATAAACCTTTTAATATATAACAAACAGGTTTTGCTTTAACATTAAATATGGAACCAGCGACGCTTATAAACATACAATATATAACTAAATAGTGCAGACATGCAAAATCAAATTTCAAATAAAAAACACATCAATGTCATTCATTTATTAAATAAAAAATGAATAAAAATCCTATGCCTCTTTTCTATTTGGATCCTTCTGATTTAAATATCAAAATAAACTTTTTCAACAGGTTAATAAATTCTGCCTTTCTTTTCGCCATTTTTGGGAAGGGGTAGCTCGGAGACAGCTGTAGCTTAAGGTTGCTATGACGACTGTCACAGAGGAGCGTTTCTGGGTCCTGTCCTGATTGATGCGCCAAAACAACAGCAGGGCATTGTGGGATTTGTAGTATTAGCTGTAAATGTGCCGTATAATACCGGTGGGTCAGCTTTTATAGTACAATAATAATATAATAATTTGGTATTGCCTCAAGGGCCAAATAAAATTACACTGCGGGCCAAATTTGGCCCACGGGCCTGAGTTTGACACCTCTGATGTAGTGCAAACATCCATGTTTCCAGAGATACTAAATCTTTTGGACCGGTAATGGCGATAAGGTGTGCTCTAAACCACATACTGTAAGTCCCCTTCAGTGCAATACTGTACTGTTCCTCCCTGCAGAATATCTCCATATATGAATCTTTGGACCTTGTTTTTATTGAAGAATAACCCTGCTTATGAAACTCTGCTAACTTGGTGACAAACATGTTGTAAATTCTTGAGACGTTCTGCCAGTGGAAAGCTAATACTGGCTAGCAACGTTAGAGCGGGCTTTGGTTGCATGTAGCAACACAGCCTCATCTCATAATGGGTTAAAAAAGTAATGTACAGGAAGTCCTTTCCTATGAAAAATTCCCAGTTGCTATTTTTAACATGTTGTGAACTATTTCATTTGGTTAAGACACCAGAGCTACTTGTTTAAGGTTAGGAAAAAAAGACAGGGTTAAGGTTATAATTTGGCACATAACTTCCTGGTTCGGTCACAAACAATTTAGCGGTCTCCGGGTTAGAAGCAAGGGTTTGTTTGAGCCATCCAGGGATAGTGACCACTGCATGGTTGTTATTGTATGTCACCAGACACATTTTTCATAGGAAAGCTATGAAACCTGTTCATGAAAACAGCCTGTGTGGAGCGCAGAAGAGGCAGAATGGGCAGATAATAGGCAGATGCCCTAATGTAACTTCAGAGCCAATTGCTATTGTTTGACGCCATGTCATTTTTTTAATTCACTTTTTTAAATAAAGGAAAATAAATAATCTGGTGCCATTTAGATGCCATTTCTCAACTCTAACCCCATTCCTATGTCTCAGCTTGCTAATTGGACTGTTGGAAGAAGAAAATAAAGTCTTGGCCTGGGTAGCTGTGTGAACCCCAGAAATATTGGATGCTAAACTGTCGTCACACCAATGGGTTCTGAGATTTGCAACTTGAAATGGCTAAAACCAATCAGTGCACAGTAAAGTAAGGCTGATATCTGAAAGTACAATTAGGAATCCAGAAGTGGAACTAACCTCGAACCGCTTAACTTCAACTTAAATATTTGAGTGTCCATGCTGCGAAAGAATTTTATGTCAAGAAAACAAAGGCAATGGGGTTAACTCAAATGAATCTTACTATTTGACTCAATATTTTAGGTTAAAAAGATTTTTGCATAAATCTTTGTTGTATTGAAAAGGAAAAATTAGTTTTAATAGCAAATAAGCAACGCTGGGTTTTACAGTGTTACAGACGTACTGAGAGCTGAATTCAGTGGCGATTATAGAACTTTCTCTTTGGTTTACGGCACAGACATAATGAGTTCAGCCTCCGAATTCAGAGCTAAAGGGAGGAGACTGGCTATACCCTGCTGTGAGGCTGTTGCGAGAATGTATGTCATCACGACTTCGCTTGGCACGGCATCGTCATACTAGGGCTTGGTGATGACATCCAATATGATATGTGTGAAATGGCTATTGTGTTTAATTTTCTAACTTACATGACATAAACTACATACACAGGAACAGCACTGTCCTGGATTACTTGTGTTTGTTTGACTTGTCCATCCCAAGGTTATAATAGTTTTGGATTTTTCATTAGTTTTAGTTTTAATTTCGTTTTGAATTTTTGTTTTCAAATTCAGTTAGTTTTAAGAGTGAGTTTTCTAGTTTTAGTTTAGTTTTTATTTTTTGAAAATGCTTAGTTTTAGTTTAGTTTTTATTAGTTTTAGTTTTTTTGTAATGGGGTATTTGTTGGGTGCGAGATTCAAAGTGGTCATGATAAATTTTGCCTTTATTTCCTTTGGTTTATTCATCTCAGCCCCAATAAGGTTATTAAGTGTTTTGAATTTTGGTTGGAGTGTAGACATCCCAGTCTCAGTAAACATATTCACCATGTGTTGCATGTTCAAGTAGAAACACTGAATTATGAATGAAAAAAGTTGACAAAAACGAAAACTAAGGACATTTCCACAATAATTTTAGTTAGTTTTGTAACCACGCAATACAGTTTCAGTTAGTTATCGTTTTTTTTAAAAACTCTAGTTTTTATTTCTATTTCAGTTAACGAAAATGTTTTTTCAATTCTAGTTTTCGTTATTTCGTTAGCTTTCGTTAACTATAATAACCTTGGTCCATCCACCTATATGGGGACTTTATTGCTCTTTATACTACATCAGCTGACTTCCACATTTGCTCCTGTCACAGTGACTGCGACCACAAATAAAAAACACAAATATGAGTTGTAATAAAATGCTTGCTCAGATGACCTATACTGATGTTTTTTTTGGTGAGGACGATCTGGAATATTAATGTGATGCTGTCATTCAATGTCAAATAACAAAGTTCAAGAGGAACATTGTTATTCAAATTGGGTAATTTGTGTCTGCACAATTTAACAAGTTGCGTCACTCAACATTTTGATATTTGACTGCTGGAGCTGGCTGTGTGACAGGAACTGTGATTAGCTGACTTCTCTGCTCAATCATCAAATAACCAGAAAGATGTCAGATAGGCAGGGTAGTGTTTAATGGGGCACACTTCTTCTCATACAAATCTTAGCCTGCTACTATTGTGTATTTAGCACAAGCAGTACATCTTGTGTGATTCACTATTCTGTCATCATAATCTCAAAGGTTTGAGATCAACAGTCTGTCAAACAGCCGTTGACAAAAAAAATCTGTCCCTGACTCGTCTCTCTGCTAAGCTGACCTGGAAAAGACTGCCAGCTCAGTGCCTGAAATGAGAATGCTCAGTGAAACGCTGATCTGTGTTGTGCAGGCTCAGACTGGAGGTGACACGGGGTGGGATCAGTGCGATTTACCCAAAATCGTGTCACTCAACAAAGGCCTGCAGGTGTAATGTGAAGGGAATAAATGCTCCAGCATTTGTAGATGGGGAAGTTGAATGTATAACTCTTCGGTTACAACAGTTAACGTTTCCTTCAATATAGGTAAGGAAAGGAAAGGAAAGGAAAGCTAATGTATGGTAAGCTAAAGTAAGAGGTAAGGTAAGGTAAGGTAAGGTAAAGTAAGGTAAGGTAAAGTAAGGTAAGATAATGTATGGTAAGCTAAAGTAAGATAAGGTAAGGTAAGGTATGGTAAGGTAAGGTAAAGTGAGGTAAGGTAAAGTAAGGTAAGATAAAGTAAAGTATGGTATGGTAAGGTAAGATAATGTATGGTAAGCTAAAGTAAGATATGGTAAGGTATGGTATGGTATGGTAAGGTAAGGTAAGGTAAGGTAAGGTAAGGTAAGGTAAGGTAAGGTAAGGTAAGGTAAGGTAAGGTAAGGTAAGGTAAGGTAAGGTAAAGTAAGGTAAGGTAAGGTAAGGTAAGGTAAGGTAAGGTAAGGTAAGGTAAGGTAAGGTAAAGTAAGGTATGGTAAGGTAAGGTAAAGTATGGTATGGTATGGTATGGTATGGTATGGTAAGGTAAGGTAAGGTAAGGTAAAGTAAGGTAAGGTAAGGCATGGTATGGTATGGTAAGGTAAGATAAAGTAGGTAAGGTATGGTATGGTAAGATAATGTATGGTAAGCTAAAGTAAGATAAGGTAAGGTAAGGTAAAGTAAGGTAAGGTAAAGTAAGGTAAGATAAAGTAAGGTAAGGTAAAGTAAGATAAGGTAAGGTATGGTAAGGTAAGGTAAGGTAAAGTAAAGTAAGGTAAGGTAGGTAAGGTATGGTAAGGTAAGATAATGTATGGTAAGCTAAAGTAAGATAAGGTAAGGTAAGGTAAAGTAAGGTAAGGTAAGGTAAGGTAAAGTAAGGTAAGATAAAGTAAAGTAAGGTATGGTAAGGTAAGGTAAGGTAAGGTAAGGTAAGGTAAGAGCTAAGTTAAGGTATCTTTTTACATTAAAATAACAAAAATGACAAAACCTATGCTATATTTTTGTTGAGTTTTTTTTACTAATAGTCCCAAATGTTTCCAACAATTTTCAAACCCAGAGGAATCTGTAATTTTAATCATTTGGTCACCTGTCAGTGGCATCTTATCTCTCTTGCACATGAATTAGCATTGTGGGTGTCTGTCAGAAGTTGTCATAAATTGAGTGTTCATCCAGTTTTTGCCATATATCATGATACACTTTTGAGAAATTTGCCTTTTTAGCTACATATTGTAAATGGATTGCATCTTAAGTTATCAGAAAAACAAGCTGAGCAGAAGTTAGGAGCAGCTCATCTCGCAGCCCTTCTGGGATGTCCTGTGTGTGCCAAACAGCATTGGAGAAACAACATTTTTTTTTACGTGAAACTGCTTGATGCTGAATTTTAACATGCTTTAATCACCAGGTCGGATTGTTTTGCAGAGGTGGAGACCTCAGTGGACAATTCAGCTCCTGGTAAAAACTTAAACAATGAACATTGAAGCAATTTTTACCATGAAAAGCTGAGTGCAATGACAGCAATGAGTGGTGCAGACAACAACTCCCATGATACCACGCTACTTTACAACATCACCAAACTGTGTTTTTATGTTATTGAGAGACCCCGCGTTGCAGAAAATTATATATTGAGTGTTTAAACTATTCTCCTAAATTCTAACTGTTCTGATGGAGCTGCTCAATGACAACAACCACAGGCATCAATGTGTAAAAGGTAAAAAATATAAAATCTTTGATAATGTAATGTTTCAAACATTGTCATAGTACATATAACAGACAGTAGAATGTATCAAAACTGGCTTCTGTGCCAAATATCCCAACCATTTATTTAGTAAAAATGTATGTAATATGAGAGAAGTTTTAAAAAAAAGTTTGTGATTTTGCTGTTACAGCAACATTAATTCAGTTTTCTCCCCTCCTGTGTTTCCTCTCTGCCTCTCATCCTCCATCCTCTCACAGTCCTAAGAGAGCACTTCAGCTCCATAGACTGACTGCATAGAGCTCACACTTACACAGTACACACACACACACACACACACACACACACACACCAATTTGACAGACACCAGCACAAACCTTTCAAACCAACGTCTCTTGACAGCTGCAGCCATGTCTGTAAAAAAAAAACACTGTCCACTGGAGTGTAGCAAAAACTACAAACTTCCTCTCAGCACACACACACACACAGACACACACACACACACACACAGACACAGACACAGACACACACACACACACACACACACACACACACACACACACACTTCAGGACCTTTCCTTCCTCTCCTCTCCTTTGATGATGAACTTTAGTTGCATTCGGATGGTACAAAAAAAGACTTTTGAAGTATGACATATTAGCACTTTTATTTTGAAAGTTTCCTGAATTCTTTGGATGTGTACACTGGGTCATCTGCTGAGATGCGTCACAGCTCTTCACACAATTACAACAAGAAGGCTCACACGGTGCAGTGCGGAGCTCTGCAAAGGTCTGATAATCTCGCCTACAAGATATGATTTGTTAATATCATGCAACTGCTGACTGCGCGTGTCATTTCCTGTCTGAAAGAATTCCATTTAACGACACCTCCTATAGAGAGATGGCATTTTACTGACAGCTCACTGCTCGCTCCCCCTCTCACAGGAGGCTGTCTCTCTGTGCACATATGTAAATCTCCCTCAATGTAAGTGTGAGTTGCTTTTTAAGCTAAATATTCCATCATTTGTGGGTAGATACCACACTGTCAGGTGAAATGTGTCTAAAAGAATAAAAGGTTATGAGAACAGAAAAATGGTCCTTTAGAAAGAAAAACAATGTCATAAATAGCTTTTTGGCATTTAGGTAGGAGTGTGATATTTATATACCTTTTCTACATATGTACCCACACAGCTAATTTACATAGTTAATTACCCGTTTACCATTTAACACGTCTATGACGTCTCGCACTTGCGCTCTGGGAATACCACTTAGTGCAAAACACACACACACACAAAGTTGCCTCCACTTCTACATCTAGATTCATGCACAAACACACAATCTAAAAATAACTGTTTCTAACTTCTTTTTTGTTTTGTAGCAATGATCATCAGTGTTTTGAGAAAGGGTTTCCTGGAAGAGAAGTTAAAGGGGTCCAGGAGTACGACCCCTTATTCCCCAAAAAGTTCTGATGTTGCGTAAAATGTCAAATTAAAACAGAATGCTTTAAAAACAGAATGAATGTTGATACGTTGATAACCTGGCACAGTTTTTTCAGTAGCACACAAACTTAATGTCTATTCAGCTACATTGTGGCTAACAGATTCAAGATCCAGATAAATCAGTTTACATTAAAACTATTTAAAACGTAATTCATTAAAATCACGTGTTTTCTCAATTGTCCAATCAATTTCATTAGTTTTCGTTAACTATAATAACCTTAACCCTTTATCGGGCGAAGAACTATATTTGGTAACTTTAGTGGATATCTAACCTGGGTTCCCATGTCTCTCTGTTTGGTCGTAGAACCACATGGATTCCTTCCAGCTAATCAGCAAAGATCAGACTACATCACAGATGGTGACACCATGACATCTGACCAATCAGTATAATATTAACTTTATTGTCCAAGTTATTCGATACGAGTTATTCTTCAGTGACTTGTACCAGGAGAACTTGACTATGACTGCATATTAGGGCAAGTATGAATAAAAATACAAACCCGGGAAATATTTAGAGAAAAAAGTTGCAAATTTACTAGATTAAAGTGGCAAATCTACAAGAAAAAAAGTTGCAGATTTAAGAGATTTAAAGTGTCAAATCTGGCGAAAAAAGTCGCAGATTTACGAGAAAAAAGGGTGGAAAAAACAATTTATTTCGCAAATTCACCACTTTAAATCTCATAAATCTGCGCATTTTATTTCTCGTAGATCTGCCACTTTAATCTCGGTATGTTTGTTTTTTACACATTCTGGCAGTATGTAATATCCTCCAATATTCTCTAGTGTTGAAATTTGGAATATGCAAGTATTTCAATGAGTGCCCTATTAAGGGTTAAACCAGACATATTACCATTTTATCTGACTAAAATTGAATTAATCTGTGTCCGTCTGTATGTCTGTCCTTCGATTTTCTGGAAAACCGTTCAATCGTTTGACTTCACACTTGGAGGACATATTGCTGAAGACTGAAGGAAGTGCAGTGTGTATTTACTAGACCAACCTCAGGTATTACATTGCAGACTTAGACATTGCAAGCCCCAGCGATGTACCTATGGAGTCAATGCTTTGGTTCCTGTAAAGAGCCCGGCACCAAGGTGCCCAACTACCTAATTGAAGATGTATTGCTCAGGACCCAAGAAAGTGCAAAAGCTGTGAACAGCAATTTCTGTAGCCAAGCAATCAGTCCGTCCTGAGCGAGCCTTTATAGTTCCTTTTATATAACATCTTTGGTGGAGGACAGGGGTTTTCGGGGTAACAGCCAACAGTTTTGCAGCTTATATAACTCACAAAGTAAATCTTGAGTCTCAAAATGGGAAACCAACCAACAGCTCTTATTCTGACTTTGATCTACGAGGTTCAATCAGGTGCAGGGAGGTTGTAGTGAAGTGACATTTTATGTTTTAAAAGGAGTCACTGTTGCAGTGGCATGGCACAGTAACAGGCACCAACATAAACAGATGCCAGCTATGTTTTAAGATAAGAACATTTATGGTCTATCTAAGAACCCAGTATTACTATCGTACATCTCTTTGATACCGCTGCACTTCTGCAATCACAGCTCTGCAGATAAGAGTCCTGCTAAAGCTCTGGCACAAACTGCTAAAAACAAACATTCACAACTTTCATGTGCTGCTGGGAGCTTTACCTGCTGCTGTATTTGAGTTGCTAATCAAACACAATGAAATAAGGAGCAGATAATGTGTAGGTCTGTTGAGTTTCATGCTGTCACTCACGCATTCTCGCTTTCTCTGTTGAATTTAATTCTCAGCCCTTATTTCCACTCAGGTAGCTGCTTTTATGTGTGTGAAGGTGAGATAAAAGAGATCACACCTGATCCAAACATTCGCCTAAAAAAATTAATAAAAAAATCATGTGCACCATGAACAAACCATGATCCAACTGTGTTATGCAAGGAGCTACTGTGACATTAATGTATTACTTTTAACCCATTTAAACCGGAAAAGCATAAACGCATTTCTACCATTAAAACCGGAGGTACTGTTGCGTTATTCTACCATTAATGCCGGGAAAACGGATACGTCGTTTTGTAGTATTTGTAGTTTTTTCCACCTATTTTCGGTCTCTTGGCCAATGAAATGCATCAATATACATGTTGGGGATTTCACAATGCAACATGGGACTTTTCCAGAACTTTGAAATCATCACCAAAAAAAGACACAAGATGACCAAAAAAGACACAAAATGACTAAAAAAGACACAAAATGACCAAAAAGACACAAAATGACCAAAAAAAGACACAAAATTACTAAAAAAAATTACACAAAAAGATACCAAATGACTAAAAAAGACACAAAATGACCAAAAATGACACAAAATGACTTAAAAAAAAGACACAAAATGAGAATACATGTGGGAGTGTCGCAATGCATCATGGGACTTTTCCAGAACTGAAATCATGGTGGAAAACGACTATAGCGGAGGGAGCTCAGATATAACAGCTATAAGCTCTCAAATACGTTTTGAATTTCATTTCTATCTGCTACAGAGGCTGAAAAATCTATTATTTAGTAGGAAGCGTTGACACTTCTGTTGAATTTCCAGAAAAACTTCAGGTTTTAGGGGGTTATTTTAAAATCGCCCAGAGGTTTTACAGGCATTTTTTCCAAGGTGCTTTAGGCCTAAATGGGTTAAAGCATACAGTCATGAGTTGGGGTTACAAGGCAAATCATGAATTGCTTTTGGCAATAAAAAACGGGCAAACTGATGTGTGATTTAAAACTGGGGTTGAGTTGGGTAGCATGGGAAGGAAAAGGACATGTTAAAAGGGAAGAAGATATGAAGATATCTTTAGCAGACGCTTTTGTCCAAAGCAATATATAAAGTGAATATATAAGGTGTTTATACAGGCAGCAAATGACGAAATATGGACGTTTGTTATCCTATCAGCACACTATAAAGTTGACCTTTTATTGCAGTCAAAGACTCATTTGCATTCACACGAGCAGCTCCAAACGCAGCTCAGGCACATCTGACCTCAGCTCACTCCTACTGCATGTCAGCAGAGCCCTGCCGAAGGTGAGAGGCTCCACAGTTTGATTTATGTTCTTCTCTTGCATCAGAGAGCCTCTTGACAATAAACAACAAACAGTGAACAGAGAGTGCAGAGGAAGCTCTGTCTCCAACATGTCAGAACCAGATGGTAGTCAGTGTACACAGGGAAACAAAAAGAGGCTGAATTCTGAAAGTTAAGCTTGAGCTTTCTGTGATTTTTCATAGGAGAGATCAATGTGTGTTTAACAGAGCGAGGTTTAGAGAATAACCCGACAACGACAAGGTGTTATAGAAAGGTTTAAAGCAGGGGTCTCAAACTCAAATTACCTGGGGGCCGCTGGAGGCAGAATCAAAATGAGCAAAAAAAGACACAAAATGACAGAAAAAAACTAAATTACTTAAAAAAGAAACAAAATGACCAAAAAAGACACAAAATTATTTTAAAAAACCACACAATTATTTTAAAAAAGACACAAATTACCAAAAAAAGACACAAAATTACTAACAAAAGACAAAATTACCAAAAAGACAACATTATTAAAAAAGACACAAAATGACCCAAAAATTACACAAAATGAGAGAAAAAACTAAGTTACTTAAAAAAGAAACAAAATGACCAAAAAAGACACAAAATTATTTTAAAAAGACACAAAATTATTTAAAAAAAGACACAAAATAATACAAAAAAGACACAAAATGACCCAAAAAAGTAATTAAAGGGACCTTGCAAACACAACACGGTAAAGTGCCATTCATATAAAACTCACATTAAACTTTCATATGAAGGTGGGGGCCACAAAATTTCGTCATGAGGGCCGCAATTGGCCCGCGGGCCGCAAGTTTGACACCCATGGTTTAAAGGCAGATTCTGAGTCTCTCTTTAACACCAGATGTGAACAACAACAGTGCAATTTGGGCTGGAGTGGACACGTTTATTCAACTGTCCCCTTCACATGAAAGCTGCCCATTTAGCACCTCGTCAGCCTGGGTGTTGTTGCCTCTGTGATTCATGTCTCCTTTTATATTCAAATCACAATCATGCAAATAAACGTAAGCAGAAAACTCTTCAAAATCACTCTTTTACATGCTCCTGATACTGTTTCCCCCAAACTCTCCCCAGCCAATAATTAGGCCTCGGTTATTCAAAGTGGCACACGTAATCTCCCTCGCTTCACCTACGCGGAGTTTAGTAAACATGTCTGTCTGCAGAGACTGAATCCACTCGGCTATTATGGGACAAAAAACCCACCGGATCCCCTCAAAAACAGGCCGCTCAAAGCTTTCTTTATGAGTGGGCTGTGAGGTGAGAGTAATAGGCCTAAAGACAGTGTCGACCGTGGCTTCTCAACCTGCTACCATTGGGGCCACATACCAAAGGATCCCATTGGGCAGGGGCTGAATAAATCCCCCTCCACGGCTGATTAATTGAAACCAATGGATGGGGTGTCAGGAGGAGGAGAGAGAGGAGGAGGAGGAGGAGAGAGAGTGGAGCCCTGTCAGATGGAGCAGATGAAGGGTGGGATAGATGGCCGCCCAGAAGTTTGGGGTCACTTATAGGTTACGTTACTCCATACATACGAGTCAGACGTCCCCGGTTCACTTTAACCCATTGACGCCGGGAAAGCATTATCGCATTTCTACCATTGAAACAGGGACGCTGTTGCGTCACTCTACCATTAAGGCTGGGACAGCGGATATGTCATTTTGTAGTATTTGTATTTTTTTCCACCTATTTTCGGTCTCTTGGCCAATGAAATGCATCACAATCATGATCAGAATACATGTGGGAGTGTCGCAATGCAACATGGGACTTTTCCAAAACTTTGAAATCATCACCAAAAAAAGACACAAAATGACTAAAAAAAGACACAAAATGACTAAAAAAGACACAACATGACTAAAAAAAAGACACAAAATGACTAAAAAAGACACAACATGACTAAAAAAAAGACACAAAATGACTAAAAAAGACACAAAATGACTAAAAAAAGACACAAAATGAGAATACACGTGGGAGTGTCGCAATGCAACATCGGACTTTTCCAGAACTTATAAATCATGGTGGAAGACGACTATAGCTATACGACTATATATGATAACAACAAAAATAGCTCATAAGACTTTCATTTAAGAGTAGATATATAGACATTTTCCATTGTTTTCTTGATAATGATTTTGGTTATTATCAAGAAAATCATGTTAAATGTCTAGATATCAGCTCTTAAATTAAACTCTTATCAGCTATTTTTGTTTTTATCATTATATTTGTCCAAACAAATGTACCTTTAGTTGTACCAGACATTAAAATGAACAATAAAATTGAAGAAACCAAGGGTCTAATAATAAAGAATATAAATCTTCAAAAACAATCTTTTTCGCTGCTGCTGCAAAAAGAAGGCACCCCAAGAGAAGTTCTTGGTCTTCTTTGGTTTAATCTTGGAAATAAGCATGAAAAAAGCATTATAAAACCACTATCTGACTAAAGAAATCTTCATCGACTGAGACCAAAACAACCAATTAGTTGACTGATTGTCTAAGAGGGGGCAGCCATGCTAATAACACACTGTGGTGTAATTACCCAAGCATCAATCTGGAGATAAGAGAAGCATCCACATGTCCAATACACAAGCAGCTAAGCACCTTCTCTCTGTCACTTTGCATTATCACTCTCTCGTCTGCCAACTCTTGTTTCCAACATTGTGCTCTTATGTTGAGTCTTTGCTTGGTAGTTTTATCCAGTATGCAAATGACTTCTTTCTCTAAGTTTCACAGCATTTGAAAATAGACATCTGCAAGTCATTCAGATGGACAGTTTGGAGGATAATTCGGTAACACTTTACAATAACCATCTAAGTGATGTTTATAGATTGTTTATAAACGAATTATTAACCATTTACGTACTCATTTAATCGTTAAATGTTTTAAACCAATTTCTTCAAGGTATATGAATGATTTCAAAATCATTAACATACTTAATATGGTGTTAAAAATGTTAAAATTAGTGCAAAACTATTAATAAACTAATAATTATAATGTCATTGTTTGTTAATGGTAAAGTAACTATCAACTGGCATTAATATACCATCTATTTGGCATTTATGAATTATAGTTCAACATTAATACATTTTCTGTTTACCATTATAAATTGTCTATATACGGTTTATAAATGATGATTAAACGTTAATAAACTAATCTGTTTACCATTTATAAATGATGGTTATTGTAAAGTGTTACCGATAATTCATCAGCACACAGATTTAGCCGGACAAATTAAATCCAACAGGAAAATGAGCGATTGTGCAAAGAATCTCTGCAGCTTTAACCATTGTGCAAGAAAAAAAAAGTCCATATGGATTAAAGGTCCATCACCAGTTTTCTACAAATGAAAGTCAATGGTGAGGACAACTACAATCAGCACACTGCCTCCACCTGTAGAACCCCCAGCCATGGTGGTCTTACCTTGACATAACTTTCCATAGTGAGAAACTTGATGCAAGCACAGAAAAATAGTCCCAACAGCCTGACGACTGACCAGCTCCTCTACCTCACTGACACATATAGAACAAACCTTACCAGGCTGGAATCCTCAAATACCTTCCCCGGGGGCGGAGGAGGAGGTGGGGACGTCTTTGTAAGAATAAAAAGAGGGGGGAAGGGGGGCAGGGCCAAGAAGGGCCAAGAAGGGTTAGGAAGGCCGGGTGTGGCTGAAGGGGGTCGGCATCTAAAGTCAGAAATCAACAGGAATTGAAAGTTTCCTGCAATGATTGGGGTTTGTGGGACTTTCTACATGTGCATATGTTTATAGAACCTGGTCTCACAGAAATCTGTGAAATAGCCACGGATTTCACTTGACTCAAAATCCGTGGAATAGCCACGGAAACGCTCAAATTTCCGTGAAACTGACACGGATTTCGCTACAATGCAAGTTAATGACAGTCATATCCCGTGGCTATTCCATGGATATTTTTTCCTATTGGTTTGTTCCAAGTCACGTGACTTTCAAGGTCCCGGCGGTCAGAACAAAAAACATGGCGGACAGTTCTCTCATTTTTAGTGAAAAATCAATATTTTGACTTAGTTTCTGCATAAAAATGGATTTTGATCACATTTCTAGCGAGAAATATATGTTTTATTTTCTAAATCTTCACTCAGTGAATGTACATAATCACTTTGTATGTTGGAATAGCCACGGGATATGACTGTCATTAACTTGCATTGTAGCGAAATCCGTGTCAGTTTCACGGAAATTTGAGTGATTCCGTGGCTATTCCACGGATTTTGAGTTAAGCGAATCCATGGCTATTTCACAGATTTCTGTGAGACCATGTTGGTTTATATTAGGTGTACTAAGTCCTAAAAGAAGTCTAGTACTGGTTGCTAATATGGATGATTTAGTTTAGACGTGCGGCCAGTGCGCTCCTAACATATAACAACAGAAAGTGCAATAATGTTTACAAAATATCTCGCTGATTTATTTTCCCATCATACAGCAATGACTTCAACTCATAATATATACATACATACATACAGTACAGGCCAAAAGTTTGGACACACCTTCTCATTCAATGTTTTTCCTTTATTTTCATGACTATTTACATTGTAGATTCATCAAAACTATTAATGAACACATGTGGAATTATGTACTTAACAAAAAAGTGTGAAATAACTGAAAACATGTCTTATATTCTAGTAAGCAAAGGGTGGTTACGTTGAGGAATCTAAAATACAAGACATGTTTTCAGTTATTTCACACTTTTTTGTTAAGTACATAATTCCATATGTGTTCATTCATAGTTTTGATGCCTTCAGTGAGAATCTACAATGTAAATAGTCATGAAAATAAAGAAAAACGCATTGAATGAGATGGGTGTGTCCAAATTTTTGGCCTGTACTGTATATACAAAATACTAAGCACATACTAGGCACAAACTGGGCACAAACTGGGCACAGTCGAAAACTGTTTGCTTCCCAAATCAGCAACACTGGTGTCTGGGTTAAATGACCCGACACACAAAAATGACCCACAAAAAAATCACTCAAAACGTAATTTCCTGGCTCTTTTCTTTCTGGAAAAAAATCCTACTTATAGGTGAGTAAACCTTCATTTTTGATAGTTTCATACACTTAGACTGTTCAAGACATTCATTTCAATGGGTTGTTGGTTCAATGGCTCAAAATTCAGACAAGAAACCGGTTAAAATAGTCCCTTTTATAATGTTTTTACATTAACAATGTTATGTATTGTTCCCTGTTAAAGCTACTGAATCTTTTACACATGTTTATTAAATAAATGATTTTTAAATTAATTTTAAAAACTTTCTTTTTCACTTGTGCACCGTTATGGTACAATATTGTCTACGGGCAACAAACCCCAAAAACTTCCAAAATGACTAAATTATAAAATATCTTCATACTATGTTTATCTATTCTATTTAAAGACAAAAAAAACACTCTTAACTGGCATCATAATGCGTACCATAGAGGGTTCATTTTATCTCTGACTGTATCAGTATCATTGAACTGAAACACGCTGATCGTGCAGTTCTGTGGCCGAACGTCAATAAATAGTTAAGTTGGATAAAGCTACAGTTTGCAAACTGAAAGTTGCAATAACAATTATAAAACACACAGAAATACAAGAGGATTAACTGGAGCAAAACTATCTTACTGTATCAACCCTTGCTAGCATGAATTACTGAGGTTAATTTTATCCAAAACTTATTTAAACACAAAACACATTTAAATATGAAGATTAAACTAACCTCATGTCTCTTCAGGGCTAAAACATAAAACATTGAACTCCTTGACGTTTTCTTTACAGTTTAATCTCACTTGAGTTAGTTTTATGATTGACAGGAAGTCTCTTTTCGTCCTTTCAAAATAAAAGCATCCAATATCAAAACAGGCTTTTGCACAGTACTGTGTATATATATTTTATTTTGCCCATGTATGCATGTTTTTATACATACTCCAGCGATTAAGCCATTAATTGATCGTTAACGTTATAGATGCTGGAGTTGGCAGGTTTCTTCCAAACGCCCATCCCTCGTTTACATGTTCATTCATGATTATCCTACTGTGTATGTATACTGTATGTGCTCAGGTTGTTATTTCGGGGGAAGATAATCACAGATTTCCCCAGTTATCACTGGATTCTCAGTCCAGTTTGCCAGCTACATGTGAGCTACATGTAAATACCATGCATGTATTATTATATTTTTGGTAACCACTTTCAGTTCCACACAGAGAGGACCAATCTGTTATGACAATCGCTTTCTACCGTCCATTGTCTGAGAGCGTAGGACGACAGCGGCCTGTCAAAGCATCGCAAAGACAATCTCCCAATCCAATTCAGAAATAGGCTGTTCTCTCAAAAAACAATGGGATTACATGAGCACGAGCGTAGAGAGAGATGGGAAGAGACAGACTGAAATAGAGACGGATACTGAGAGCGCTGTGAGAGAGAGACAGAGCGACAGGAAAGAAGGAAAAGAGTTAGAGACAGAGGGACAGAAAAGAGTTAGACAGAGGGACAGAAAAGAGGAGAAAAGAGGGGAAAAGAGTTAGAGACAGAGCGACAGAAAATAATTACAGACAGAGCGACAGAAAAGAGAGGAAAAGAGTTAGAGACAGAGCGACAGAAAAGAGTTAGAGACAGAGCGACAGAAAAGAGTTAGAGACAGAGCGACAGAAAAGAGTTAGAGACAGAGCGACAGAAAAGAGTTAGAGACAGAGCGACAGAAAAAAATTAGAGACAGAGCGACAGAAAAGAGTTAGAGATAGAGCGACAGAAAAGAGATAGAGCGACATAAAAGAGTTAGAGATAGAGCGACAGAAAAGAGATAGAGCGACATAAAAGAGTTAGAGACAGAGCGACAGAGAAGAGGGGAAAAGAGTTAGAGACAGAGCGACAGAAAAGAGATAGAGCGACAGAAAAGAGTTAGAGACAGAGCGACAGAAAAGAGATAGAGCGACAGAAAAGAGTTAGAGACAGAGCGACAGAAAAGAGCGAGAGATAGAGCGACAGAAAAGAGTTAGAGACAGAGCGACAGAAAAGAGATAGAGATAGAGCGACAGAAAAGAGGGGAAAAGAGTTAGAGACAGAGCGACAGAAAAGAGATAGAGCGACAGAAAAGAGTTAGAGACAGCGACAGAAAAGAGTTAGAGACAGAGCGACAGAAAAGAGCGAGAGATAGAGCGACAAAGAAGAGGGGAAAAGAGTTAGAGATAGAGCGACAGAGAAGAGCGAGAAATAGAGTGACAGAAAAGAGTTAGAGACAGAGCGACAGAAAAGAGTTAGAGACAGAGCGACATCGAGAGTTGACGGCTGATGAGTGCAGACAGGCGGGCGGGCAGGTCGAGCTGCAGCCGTCCCACCCCTCCACCCCTCCACCCTCCCTCTCTCTCGCTTGTTCACTCATTTGCTTAACAAGTTCATTTGTGCGTAGGCCTTCATCGGGTATGGCTGTCAAGTGATGCGCGAGACTGGCCTGCGGATCTGTTGGCCCTCGCAAGCTGTTCACCTGCATCACACACACACACATACACACACACACACTAATACACACACACACACACACACACACACACACACACATCTTTCAGCCTGTTCAAGAGCATATTGCACTGGCATCCGATAAGGCCAGTAGTGTGAGCAAATGGTGCGTGAATAGTCGGTTCAAGCTGCAGCATTTCCACGATATCAGCTGTGAAGATGGGGTTGTTTTCTGGCTTGTTTTTTTTTTTATTGTAAAGCTGAAATCATTGGTTGATTATTTTAAAAATCACCTTAAGACCCATCTTTTTAGAAAGGCATCTGGATCATCATGAATGTACATATTATTTTATAATTTTTATGTTTCATTGTGTTTTAATTGTGTTTTAACTGTGTTTTAATTGTCTTATGTCTTATTTCCTTTTTTATCTTATGTAAGGCACTTTGTGATTTTATCTGTGAAAAGTGCTATATAAATAAACTTTACTTACTTACTTATAATTACATTTTCACTTTGACTCATTGGATCAACATTTTGAACCCAAAAGAAACAAAAAAACAACAAAATAAAATAGAATTTTTGAGCTTTAGATGTTGGTTACAATATAACATATAAGATGTAAAATTGGAATCTGGAATTGCCTGCTTATCCTGCTGCCCCCGCGACCCGGCCCCAGATAAGCGGAGGAAAATGGATGGATGTAAAATCATATGTATTGATACTAAATATATTTGACCTTATCTCCGGTTTAACTTGGCCTATCATCATCAAACAAAAACTGAAATGGAAATTTCAAGCCAGAACTTTAGAGGAAAGCTGACAGCAGGAAACAAGCTGCTTCATTTTTATGTTAAGACGCCATGATAAAATAATGCGCCGGCGGTTTCGTGGACTCCAAAGCATTAACCCTTTGATAGACAACATGGGTCTAAAGTGACCCCACTGAGTTTTTATATTCTATATCTTTGCAATAAATTAATTTCATCTCTCAGTATTGCAGGTTTTCCTCAAATAACTTGTTTTTGATCATCATCAATACAATTTTTTTGTTTTAATTTCTTACTTTTTGAATAAAAACGCTTTTTTTTCATCACTACGCTTGCTCGAGGTCACCCATGTTGTGCATTAGAAGGTGTTTATATGTTGTCACCAATTTAAAACCTGACAAAGAAGACACAAATATTAACTATCCTAGTTTATTAAATTGGTGTTTTTTCCAATAGAAATTATTATTTGGTGGCTCTAATACGTCTCAATTGTTAAAATATGTGATTTTCCAATGTAATCTGGTGGTTCTAACAACTATTTTAAAGTTAAACCTTCAAAATAAGACAAACATAGTTACACATATACTCAAATTGTTAATTTCGTGTATCACTTTTTGTATCACTATGCTTCTAATGCACAAGGTGAAATGATCTGTTGTAATAAAAAAAAAGATATTAAAACACACAGCAGCATGAAATAAACATGGGGAATGAATGTGTTGTGCATTAGAAGATGTTTATATGTTGTTTATATGCATCAAAGGGTTAAAGCAATGTAGGGAAGGGAAGAATCCGTTGACTGCCGCTGTGATGGATGGCTTATTGACCCAAATACAAACACATATCCCACATTATTATCATCCCAACATGGTCTCACAGGAATCCGTGAAATAGCCACGGAATCACTCAAATTTCCGTGAAACTGACACGGATTTCGCTACAATGCAAGTTAATGACAGTCATATCCCGTGGCTATTCCAACATACAAAGTGATTATGTACATTCACTGAGTGAAGATTTAGAAAATAAAACATATATTTCTCGCTAGAAATGTGATCAAAATCCATTTTTATGCAGAAACGAAGTCAAAATATTGATTTTTTTTCCCTAAAAATGAGAGAACTGTCCGCCATGTTTTTTGTTCTGACCGCCGGGACCTTGAAAGTCACGTGACTTGGAACAAACCAATAGGAAAAAATATCCATGGAATAGCCACGGGATATGACTGTCATTAACTTGCATTGTAGCGAAATCCGTGTCAGTTTCACGGAAATTTGAGTGATTCCGTGGCTATTCCACGGATTTTGAGTTAACCCATTGAGGCCTAAAACGCCTGTAAAACCTCTGCGCGATTTTAAAATAACCCCCTAAAACCTGAAGTTTTTCTGGAAATTCAACAGAAGTGTCAACGCTTCTACTAAATAATAGATTTTTCAGCCTCTGTAGCAGATAGAAATGAAATTCAAAAAGTATTTGAGAGCTTATACAAATACTACAAAACAACGTATCCGCTTTCCAGGCTTCAATGGGTTAAGCGAATCCGTGGCTATTTCACGGATTCCTGTGAGACCAGGTTCTAACATCCACCTTCCTCCATCTCTCTTATTTCCCCTCATTGTTTCAGCTCCTTTTCTTCACTTGAGGCAACATTAACAAACATCATCTCTGTGGAGTTGCCCTCAATCCTCGCCCTGCAAGTGTGCTGCTTCAACAAGAGTGTGCAAACACACACACACACACACACACACACACACACACACACGACACATTATCACCCCCCACCTCTTCCTCCCTGTGAACACGGTGAGCATGCTGCCTCGTCGAGCCTCATCATCAGCTCTTTTCTCCCCTGGTTCTTGCTTCCTACAAATCCATGACAAAGCTGATGAATAAGCCTCATCAGCCTTTTCTCCTCACCTCGTTTTACAGAGTTTTTGCTTAAACTTCCCCTTTTTTTCCTTTTTTTTTTTAAAAGTCGCAACACTGCACTGCAAATGTGTGCACGTTAGGGCGGTGCAGCACTTTAACTGAACTGAACTCCACAAGGACAATTTACTGAACAATATCTGAGGACACATTTTGAAGCACAGCCCATGTAAAAAGTCTATTTTGTTTTATTTTATTTATTTAGTCTATTTTTATTTTCTATTTTTACCGTGTATGTATATATATATTTTGAGTTTCTTATTTGCACCAATGGGAGTTGCACTCCAATTTTGTTGTATATATACAATGACAATAAAGGCTATTCTATTCTATTCTGTTCTATTCTATTCTATTCTATTCTAACTACTGAGGAGTGTGGACTGTTGGGATAATGATTCAGGTGCTTCTCTGCACATCACACATGGTGCATTCAGGTTTAAGGTGTGATTGATTGATTGATTGATTGATTGATTGAGAATTTATTTGAACACAAAATAAAAGATGAACAATTAAAAACAAACAAACAACAATAAATACAAGGCAACAACACAAAAACGTCAATGAGACGAAACATGTGTTTTCAAACCTGATTCTGTCTTTGACTTTGCATGTGTTCACTGTGAGTGACATTTTGGATTGTTATATTTAGGTTTCCACTTAAAGGAGAGTTCAACCTTTTACATTAAAAATTTGTTTTTCTCTAATCTGTAGTGTTTTCAATCTAGATTTTTAGGAAACGATTAATGTTTACATTTTACGACATTACAAACAGGAGCCTCTCATCCATCAAAAGTTGCCAGTTCCTTCTGCACAGTGATATAGTTGTTGTTGGGTGTAGTTCAGTAAATAAAGTACCAATCAATCAATCAATCAATCAATCAATCAATCAATCAATCAATCAATCAATCAATCAATCAATCAATCAATCCATCTATCCATCTATCTATAATCAGTGTAAATGTCCAATCCAATTTGCACTGATATTGTTATTATCTCTTTTTTTAAATTTTTTTTACAACATATAACACAGAAAAAGATGCTTGGGTACTTTAGAAACGGTGTCATTACATAGTTTGTCCAGTAGAGCTCAAAGTCAATGGAGTAAAATACAACTGGCTTCAGGAATAGTGCATTTTATTTATTATTTATTACTACCTTATTTATTATTATTATTACTATTATTATGTATCATATATCATATTATTTTATTTTATAATTATATTATTTTACTTATAATTACTTTATTTATATTTTTCATTTTATGTTATATTGTTTATTATTTATTACATATTATATTATATATATTATATACTGTACTATTATTATTATTATTATTATATACCATCTAGTCACTATAGCATTGTTGCCATCATATCATCAGTATAATTACCTTCATCTTGTCAACCATCCTACCAACTGATCTGCTTTTTTTGACTTAAGTGTCCTTGTTCTGTCAATCTATCTATCTATCCATCCATCCATCCATCCATCTATCTATCTCTCTCTCTATCTTTAGAAACTTAAACAGCAAATTTAACAAACTATTAAGTAGGGCTGGGCGATATATCGACATCAAAGATATATCGATATTTTAAAAAATGTGATATGGAATTAGACCATATCGGATATATCGATATAGTTAAAAAAAATGTCTCTTTATGTATAAATGCTGCTCTTACTAGGGTTTGTCATATTTAGTTCTTTTGTAATGTTCGTTATTCTTTTCTCATAAAATTTATTTCAGAAAAAGATTGGCCTATTTTATTTCATAGGCTATTTTTACTTAAGATATTTTTGTATTTAAATGTGCACTTAATGGAGTTTTGATTTGAAAAAAAAAAGGTACTCCTGTTGTTATACAGTATTTATGTTCACTTAAACAGTTTCAATAAAACTACTTGTGACATGTCATATTTGGATTTGACTGAACATTTGCTCTCACTTTGCAATCAGAAATTATTGGAATATATATCGTATATCGATATATTCAGCCTAAATATATCGGGATATGACTTTTGGTCCATATCGCCCAGCCCTACTATTAAGCCCATTCTGCCTTTAATTTATAACATAAATAGGAGTGTAAAGGGTCCAAGTATATAGTATATCTGTGTTTTTACTCCTTAATATCTGTAATGGTATCGGACTAAAAATATCCAGCATCCAACAAACTGTATATCACCTGTCCTGCAGGATTTACTGAGTATATCACACACATAGACTGTGGACAGAGTCAGTGAACATGCAGCAGTCTCTCACACAGCCTGAGACCAACAAACAGGTCGAACACAATGGGAATATTTAACATTATGTAAATTAACACGTGCATTTTAACAGCGACGAGTGGGTCAGTCAGCCAGCCGGTTAGTAAAGAACATTTACGGTTACGTTCGGGGGAAATGCTTTTACATAAATTCCCCTTACCAAACAAAGAAGCTGTTAAGTGCAATATTTATATTCATAAATATTTATAACCTTGGATATGTATGTATTATTTTTTTTAATTTCAAAGAATAGAATGACAACAGGACCTTTTTTTCCTGTGCATTTTTACCATTTGCAGATTTAAAACCTCAGTCTGACGTTCTTATGTTAAATTTAAAGGATGGGACGTAATATTTATATTTATATAGTAATTTACAATATACATGTATAGGTATTTACAATGTAATATACATTGTTTATAGTATATATATATATAAAATTGTTAATAATATCTATATGTGACTATATTGATTATTCATATATATATATATGGATATAGATATAGAGACCTGTTAAGGGGTAGGACTCGATACGTTTTTTTTACTTCTTCCTACTCCCTTTCGAGCTTGCAGAAAGTGTCTGTTTTCTCAATTTTTTTTGGCTTTTTTGTTTTGTTTTTTATTTATTCATCTATTAATATTGTTCATTCTATATTATAGATATTTAGATTAATATTATTCATCTATTAATTGTTTTTTTTACTTGCTGCATGTTCGAAATAAAGACAATCAATCAATCAATCAATCAATCAATCAATCAATCAATAAGCAGCAGCAGTGCATTGCTTTTATAACTCACTGTGGCACAACAAGATTATTTATTATTTGTATTATTTGTATTTTTTTATTTTAAAGTCAAAGAATAGAATGACAATAGGACCTTTTTTTCCTGTGCATTTTTTTTACCATTTGCAGATTTAAAACCTCAGTCTGACTTCCTTATGTGTTGAATTTAAAGGATGGGACGTAAGCAGCAGCAGCAGTGCATTGCTTTTATAACTCACTGTGGCACAACAAGAATAACCTGCACAGTCAGTTCATTTCATTTAAAAGTTTGCATCAGTTCCTATCAAGGTAGGAAGGGTGACAGTGACCTTCCATACTAATATCCCACAGTGCCAGTGCTGCACTTTAGCACCTCGCTAGCCGGAATTGGCTTGCTGCCATTTCACAGAGGAAGGCACATTTGAACCCACCACAATGGTCCAGTTAGTTCCGGTTTGTAATGAAGAGCTCCAGGAACTTGAATAAATGGCTAACCACATCAGTGTGGTACAGTCAAAGGTGAAGGGCTCCTAAGGCAACTCAGCAAATATGACCTCGGGTGCAAGCAAATTGGTTGATTTGAAAGAAAAAAATATATATAATTGCAGTTGGGTGATTCTTATGAACATGGTGCAGCTCATAGCTAAAATCAGAGAGCATTGAATACATATTTTTTTTTACCCTTTATAACATATACAATCTAAAGTCACTTTTTAATATGAATTTTTTATTCTATTTAAAAATATTTAGGTATTTTCTGACATTTTTAGAGACACTGTGAGCAAAATTCATTACCGTAACACATTTTAAATAAAAAAACAACAAAAGTTTTTTTTCTTTGGCAAGCACTTAAATATGCTCAAGGGTAAAAGGTATCACCAACATGTATTTTATTAAAATATCCACATATTTTAATGCAAAAAATTACCGTAACATTTAACCATTTTTCTCATCAATTTTCACTCAGATTTTGTTCTTTATACATTGTTAAAAACCATTATGTTTGATTATATTCTGTTAAATTATACATTTTTAAAACAAATGTGTATTTCTTTTTATAAAGCTTATTAAATATTTATTTTATATAAGTTCGGGGGAAACCGTGATATTTTTATCTGGGCGCATTACGGTAATGAATTTGTGAATCATATTTTAACACAAAGCAATGAAATGTGCCTCATTATGGCTATATTGTCCATTCATATAAAAGTGAAATATATTTAGTTTAATTAAGTATGTCCTTATAATCTTCACAGACAGAACTTAGACTGGCTTCATGAGAATCACCCAGTTGGGTTCTTCCTGTCTGCGTCTGTTTTGTTAAGTGTTTTTCTTTCTTTTAGCCCAAAGTCAGGACTACACAGGCCTGCTCGTACAGGAATATATCCTGGTTGCAAATCAATCCACCCTAATGGCCAAAGGCGTCAGGTTGGAGAATGCTGCCCTCTGCCACTGAAGCTCTGGGCAGTTCACCCTGGCCATGACCCCAACATTCCTCCATCGGTGTTTCTGCCTGATGAGGGTAACTCTAGCTGGGCTTCTAACAACCTACCCATATACAGTACAAATACTCACAACGCTTTATTTCACATTTGTAGATTCAGTGTTTCCCACACATAGACCATTCTGTGGCGCACCCCCACATAATGGAGACCGACCGCCACAAAATGATTCTGTTATTTTTTTCCCCTCTCTAGGACATTAAAAAAACTGTAACGTCCGTTACGTTAGCCTACGCAGAGAAGACCCCGCATTCACATCAATAAATAAATGTTTTACAATGAACCGGGCCGATCTCAGAGCTGGCAAGACTCTCCGGTAACGTTAAGGCATATTTAATGGTTGCCGCAAATGCCGTTAACGGGACGAGAGCAGACAAAAAACGGCTGCTTCAAGCTAGCTACATCGAGTGTAGGTTCGCTTCCTGTTTTCAAAGTAAAAGCACAAATTATATCGTTGTAAAGGGCAACAGGCGTTTTATTTTTGTAAATGTAACCGGAAGTGCGTTGCTCACGATGGCTAGCTTGAGTAGCGTAACAAAAGTGTAAACAGCTGGTATTTAGACAAATTAATGACGCACTGGGGATCTAAATGGCTACTTTCTCGCCTAAAAATGCTTGAAATGTCAATAAAGTGATATATTTAAAGAATTTAGGACTTTACCGGTGTCAGTGGAGCACCACAAATTGCTATCTGGTCTGTGGGAAACACTGAGATTTCATGCAAGGGTGCAACTTTTTCCCAATCTTCCCATATGCAGTCATGGAAAAAAATGATTAGACCACCCATGTTTCCTCTAATGTCTTCTTCATTTTAATGTCTGGTACAACTATTTGTTTGGTAAATATAATGATAACAACAAAGATAGCTCATAAGAGTTGAATTTAAGAGCTGATATCTAGACATTTTCCATGGTGTTCTTGATAATATATATAATTGATAATATAATATGATATAATTTCTTAAATTAAACTATTATGAGCTATTTTTGTTATTGTCATTGTATTTGTCCAAACAAATGTACCTTTAGTTGTACCAGGCATTAAAAATAACAATACATTTAAGAAAACAAGGGTGGTCTAATCATTTTTTCCATATCTGTATCTTTACAAATTTTCAAACACTGCTTACATAAATTTTACTTACATTTACTTTTGATACCTTAAGTACATTTTGATGCTGATACTTTTGTACTTTTAGTTCAGTAAGTTTTGAAAGCAGGACTTTTACTTGTTGTGGAGTAATTTCACAGTGTGGTATTCGTACTTTTACTGAATTAAGGGATCTGAATACTTCTTCCACCACTGGTGTTCGTCCCATTATTAGTGATTTGAAGCCTGAACTTGCTCTTTTTTCTTAACCTTAAACAAGGCGTGTTGTTTCCTAACATTAAGTAGTTCTGTCTCCCATCTTTCCAACATTTTGAAACATTATTATTTCATATATAACCTCATAAAATCCACCTCCTCAGAGGTATAATGAACGAGCAGTTGGAGCTGCTTCTACTTAGTGTTGTGAAATAGAGCAGGGGGTTCATGTGATGTATGATTAACCTATATTTTGTCTTGTTTTATAACCGTTGTTATCACTGCTCTGTCAATCCTGAAATCCTGTCTGTATGTACACTACCGGTCAAAAGTTTTAGAACACCCCAATTTTTCAAGCAGTTCAAGTCCAATGAACAGCTTGAAAGGGTCCAAAGGTAAGTGGTGAACTGCCAGAGGTAAATAAAAAAAGGTAAGGTTAACCAAAACTGAAAAATAATGTACATTTCAGAATTATACAAGTAGGCCTTTTTCAGGGAACAAGAAATGGGTTAAAAACTTAACTCTATGGAGTCTTGGGCTATTTTGTCCATTTTTGAATTCTTTTCATGTCTTTGTAAGTCATTTTGTGTTTTTTTGTGTCTTTTTTTTGTCATTTTTTGTCATTTTGTGTCTTTTTTTGGTCATTTTGTGTCTTTTTTTAGTCATTTTGTGTCTTTTGGTGTCTTTTTTTGGTCATTTTGTGTCTTTTTTTAGTCCTTCAGTTCAACATAAAATGTGATTTTGAATCTTTTTTTTTTACTTTCAAAACACTATCATGCTCAATAAAGAATTTTAAATGTTGCAAATGTGCATTCATTTCAGAGTACACTGAGACATTAAACTGCATAATTTTCAATTAAATTGTGGAAAAGTTGGTGTGTTCTAAAACTTTTGACCGGTAGTGTATACTTCCAAGAAAGAAATCAATGGCCTCAAATTATCACAAGATTGAAAGAATTGATAGTGCACTGATAGAAAGCCTGTAGTGTCAATAAGACCTACAACAAAATGCTGAGTGTTGACCCACTTCATGGTCTGACCCCTTTAACCCCAGTCAAAGACAGACTCTCCTTTCCTTCGGGCCTCCAGCAGTTGTCTGAAACTCTGTCATTTTTAGCGCACCAAATGGTGAGAAGCACATTCAGAGGGAAATACCTCCATATAGTTTCTTATTTCACTTGAGTCGTGTAGATTCCTCCTTTTTTAAGGCACGACTTGACTTGCTTGGAACCATTCTCTTTAGGTTTTCCATTGGCATGTCATAAGTCTGTAAGTCATGTTTGTGAAGTGTATTACTGGGACATACAGTTATGTGGAGCTGATGGGCTTAATCAGGATTGAGTCAACTCATTTGTCAAGTTTGGAAACTGTAGACTTGAATGTAACAGACATTCTTTTAAGTGACATTCATGTATGTGATGTATTTTCTGTAGTGTGAATGTCTAAAGATGTTTTAATGTCTAATTTTAAACAGTATTCTGTGGCCCCAATTTGGTGCTTAATTTTTAAAAAGAAACTTTTTCTTAACTGCTTGTGTATGAGATGCTTGAATAAACACATAAGGTTTATGTAAAATTTACCTTTATATGTAATACTAAATAATCTCATAAGGTTTATGTAAAAGTATACATAAACTTTAAGTAAATGTCCACATTAAGTTTATGTAGAGATTTGCATTAACATTGTTTAATTTATCTATATTACTTTTAAATGAAAGAAAAACATTGCACTTAATCTGACCTTTTACATTCAACTAATGTAACACAATTACATGGAAAATTGCCATGTAATTAAATTACATAAAGTCCACAATTTTGGCTAAATTATCTTTTTGAGTGTGCTTATGTTGCTGAGGTTCTTTTCATTCTTTTTTCCTCCTTTCCTCTCCTCATGTTGTGCTGTATTTCTCTCTCTTCATGTTTATCTTCCTGTCCTGTTCACTTCTGTCATATTGTTTGTGTGTTTTTATACATTTTGGACGGGTTGATGGCAAATTTCGTTGTACTGCCCTGTGCAATGACAATAAAGGCTTCTGATTCTGAGATAGCACCTGGTACCTGGGACTTTTTTGGTCTGTTTGGCTATTGGCAGTAGCTTGGCTAATAAAAATTGGTGGATTTGTGCTGGCTGTCCCATGTTGCACAAGTGATGCTTCTAGTGACGATTCTCTCCAACCAATCAGTGGTCTGCAGTGTTTTAAATCAGCCTTCTAGTATCGCCTCAACTTGTTGAACCCAAAGTGAATCGGTACCAAAGAAAGTATTAGGTGCCAGGGAATATCTATACTAATGCTATTGGAAAACCAAAGTTGAGTTAAGCAGAGACACGCTATGCCATGCAGTGGAAATACAACATAAAAGTCATGCCCACATTGAACCAGTGCTTTCTGCAGTGGAAGACAAAACTGAGAACAGCATCTGGTACCAAAAGTGAGTTGAGTAGAGTCAAGTTGAGCCAAACCATACGATGGAAATTAAACATAAGTAAGGGAAGACTACTTCTTTAAATGGTAGAAGAAGGATACCCGAGACGTACTTGCAAGAATACTGATCGACTGTTTATTTCATTGGTTGAAGTAATACTACCACAGTACTGTATTACCATACAAGTTAGAAAGAGTAGCACAATAGGGTGGTTTCAGTAAGTGAAAATCCTGTTAATTTTCTGCAGAGACAATGTCAGTTCACTGGCAGTTGAACTGCTTCAAGGCTGATGTGAACCACTACTGGTTGAATTTTCAGTGCGAAAGAGGAGTAGCTAAATAGAAAAATATCTGTTTCTTCGATAAAAAGTCAAAACTATAAGCATATATATATATATATATATATATATATATATATATATATATATATATATATATATATATATATATATATATATATATATATAAAAAGGATCGTTTGAGATTTTCAGCAATGTACTCATTTGCAGAAGCAAGTTAGCTTGAAAGCTAGTTAATACAGATAAAAAACAACAACAAAAACAATGTTGGTAGTTAACTACTGAACTTTAGCTCATTTTTAGCCAAGCTAGCGGTTTCCCCTGTTTCCAGTATTTAGGCTAAGCTAAGCTAGCTAACTGCTGCATGTAGCCTAACATGGGCAGATATGAGAGTGGTATTGATCTTTTTATCTAACTCATCATATAAAAGTCAAGCTCAATAAATGTCAAGCTATTCATTCAAGGAGCTTGATTTTTTACAGTCAGATTCTGGTTTGGGTTTCCATTGATTTAGAAACTACAGCAGGGTTTTTGTTCCCAACCGAAGCAATAACAAGCTAAGTTTACTACAGCTCAGACTGCTTAGATTGAGGCTCATTGTTATGGTGGTATTTAGACCCTTCTGCTATATCAAACTGAGGGAAAAAAACACAATTTCTCAAAGTGAAAATGAACTAAACTTATGGCTATGACATAAACATATAGCATTATTAAATCAGCCAGACAGATTTCTAGATCCGAAAACTTTCAAGCTTCTGGAATAAATATCTCACCTCAACCCCCCAACCCCTGCTACAAAAAGCTCCTTCAGTTTTATAGCCCACCAGACACTATGCCTTGGATGTCTATGAGGGGCTGTACAGGCCATAATTCATTCTTCCCTCTCACATACACAAAAATACCTCTCACATTCTCAGTTTTACCTCTCACATTCACATAAAATACCTCTCACATTCACATTTTTGCAATGTAAGAGGAAAAAGTGTGACTGTGAGAGGTAAAATTGTGTATGTGAGAAGTGAAATTGTGTATGTGAGAGGTAAAAGTGTGAATGTGAGAGGTAAAATTGTGTATGTGAGAGGTATTTTTTGTATATGTGAGAGGTATTTTTGTGTATGTGAGGGGTAAAATTGTGAATGTGAGAGGTATTTTTGTATGTAAGAGATAAAAGTGTGAATGTGAGAGGTAAAATTGTGTATGTGAGATAAAACTGTGTATGTGAGAGGTATTTTTTGTATATGTGAAAGGTATTTTTGTGTATGTGAGGGGTAAAATTGTGAATGTGAGAGGGAAATTGTGTACGCGAGAGGTAAAACTGTGAATGTGAGAGGTAAAACTGTGAATGTGAGAGGTATTTTTTGTATCTGAGAGGTAAAATAGTGTATATTAAGGGTAAAATTGTGAGTGTGAGAGGTAAAATTGTGTATGTGAGAGGTATTTTTTGTATATGTGAGAGGTATTTTTGTGTATGTGAGGGGTAAAATTGTGTACGTGAGAGATAAAACGGTTAATGTGAGAGGTAAAATTGTGTACGTGAGAGATAAAACTGTGAATGTGAGGTAAAATTGTGTATGTGAGAGGTATTTTTTGTATATGTGAGAGGCATTTTTTGTGTATTTGAGAGGTAAAAATGATTTACTGCCCATGTGGCCCCTCATAGACATCCATATCTGTGGCTATTTGCAGGGGCTCAGTAACATTTCCCTCCAGTCCTTCAGCCCTCCCATCAGACACCCAGCTCTCCTCTCAGCTGATGAGCTATTCATCCACCTCTCCAGCCAGCCATTATCCATCATTAATTCTTCTTACTTATCAGTCAAGTTTGCAACTCTCCGTCCACCCAACCGTGCAACGTGTCGTCAGCTTGCTTGCTGTGTGTTGTGCTGTACGACTGTGTGCTTCTGCAAGGCAGCTGTGAGCCCGGAAGCTTAACTTAGTGAAGTCAGAGGGACAGCGAAGGTTAGAGCCACCACAGGGAGATGGACAAAGGGCATACATGAACGCACACAAACACACACACACACACATACACTCAATAGATTTATTCTCGTCTCTCTTTTCCACATGTGCTTGTTCCCTTGCTTGCTAAGCCTCGGTGCAGTGAGTAAACAGCTACTTTGCACTTCCGCTCCATAAACTGCAACACCTGCCCCCAGATGGGCAGAGTTTGTGTGTGAGTGTGTGTGTGTGTGTGTGTGTGTGTGTGTGTGTGTGTGTGTGTGTGTGTGTGTGTGTGTGTGGGCCCCTGCTGGCTTCCTACGCTTGATGTAATGTATTGAACTGTATATTAGCAGCTACCATAACATTTTATATGACATCCATGGATTTTTCACAGTCCGTTACCATAACTTTCCCGATAAGGTGTTTTTCTTTTTATACTCCTGCCAAAGAAAACAGCATGTGATCTTTCTGTTTTAACTAGCAGGGGTTATTTTAGGAGAACATTACCCTGCTAAACCTACACTTAAACCATGACAGCCTGCAGGGAAGACGGGCTAAATATGTCTACATATGTTCTTATAGGAGACATAAACAGAGAAGGTAGGAGTTGGAGTGTAACGGCGCTCTGGATGAATGCCTCTACAGCGGAAGAATTTGTACTTTTCGACACAACAGGCCTCATTAGCTTCTTGGCAAGGCACCCCATGATCCAGAAAATCTGCTTATATACAAAGCAATAATTTGGGTCAGTCTGTTAAAGCCATTCATGTTCTTGGAGTTACGACTATTTCATACTACCATAAAATTCAAAAACAGGGGGAAAAAATCCAGCCTAATGGTCGTATAGTGTGTGTAGATTACAAGTTAATGTGCCTGAATACAACCTGATATCTATCTATAAAAGCAAGAAGCGTCTGTGTGTGTGTGTGTGTGTGTGTGTGTGTGTGTGTGCATGTGTGTGTGTGTGTCTAGGGCATATCTCTCTGATCGTTAGTCAGACTGACCTCAGATTTTGTATGTGTCTTGCGCATGCCACAAAGATGTGCATCCTCAAATTTGAGGATTTTTGAATACATTTTTCAAAATATCATTATTTACGTAGGACGTGTTGCGGCATTGCACTGTTTCCGATCGGACGCCTTTTAGGGGAGCTCCGCCCCCTTTTAGGGGAGCTCCGCCCCATTGTGTGATGGGCCTACACCTGGTCAGTAACACAATTCACTCTGGATTTTTACCTTTCAGTAAGTTTTAAAGTGCGCTACAAGGTTCGATTTTCCAATAATATTTGAATAGTTTCCAGCAAATATCAATGTTCAATGTGTATGTGCTGGATGGTGTGGTACCTTATGAAAAGTAAGTGTTTTATTGAGTTGCAGACGTTGTAGTGGTCTGCGTGTAATGTGCAAATTCTGTCATTTGCGATTAGCATGCTAAGCAGAGATTTAGCTTTAATCACTTCTTATGTTGCATTACTATGTAATTCAGGGATGACGTTCTTGTTGCTTAGCGTATATAGTATAAAGAGATACTTACAGGCAATATAGTATATCAGCTAATTGGGTTCATATTAATGTTCTTTTAGTGCAGCATACTGCGTAATGTGCTATTTTACGATTAGCATGCTAATCGGAGATTTAGCTTTATTCACTTCTTATATTGCATTACTATGTAATTCAGGGATGATATTAATGTTGCTTAGCGTAATGCCAATAATCATCTGATATGAGATACTTACATGCAATATAGTATATCAGCTAATTGGGTTCATGTTAATGTACTTTTGTGCAGCATACTGCGCAATGTGCTATCTCACGATTAGCATGCTAAGCGGCGATTTAAGCCCTTTCTCAGTTTGATCCATTGAAAACAGTGAAAACAAAACTTCATTAACTTTATTAACTCAATATACACGTTGTATATTAACCCTACGCAAGAGTATTACACCTCATTGTACATCCCACTTTCACACACAACCTAATTTGGCCAGAATTTAAAAGTCTACTTAATCTCCCACTATACGAATACATATTTCCTACGGGCATTGCACTATAGCACTCATAAATGGTAACAATTAACAAAATGAAATACTTCATAATTTCTACAAGAAGTCAAAGCAATGACTTGCTGTCGTCTGGATGTGGAAATGGTATCCGATTTGATCTTTTCTTTCAGTAAAAGGACGTCAAAGGCAATCACCAGCACTCACTTAGCAATTAGCAGATCCATCTGAACTCCTTATTACTCCAATTATTAGTCAAGCATGCCTTGAACACACACACACGACCTCAGACTATTGTCCCAACACGGTGAGGCCGGTCTACCGCTGTGAAGGAGGACGTGACCCGTGTAATGACAGAGGAAATGAAGGAACGGGGATTGGATCGGAGGTGGAAGGTTTGATTTCCTTTTTTTCTCTCGAGAAGTCAGAAAAACAACTTGTGAGACAGGATATTGGGTGATTTTAGAAAAGGGGGAAGTTTAGTGGACAGGAAGAGAGATTGGTGAAATGTTTGGGTGGGAGGTGGAGCGCTGATTGTAGCCGGAGTCAGAGGGGAACCGAGTGAAAAATAAAGGGGAAAAAAAGTTTTTTTTTTAAAGATGAATTACTTAATTAATACTACAATGGGGAAATTCAACTTCTGCATTCAACCCATCCTTTTTTTTTTTTTTATAAAATGAGCAGTGGGCTGCGTGGGGGGGGGGTCAGGTGCCTTGGATACTGGGATTTGAAACGGTAACCCTCGGTAACCCTCTAGGGTTATCGTTTCCTAACCTCGAGGCCACTGACTGCTCAAAACATATTATAATGACATAGAGTGATATCGGGTGACTGATTGTTATTATTACTGTTTTATTATTATCATTGGTTCAATAATCAATAAAAAACATTCTTGTTTCTGTAAAAATAAGTAGACAATCAAACAAAAAACAGGTGATGAAAGTGAAATCATTGCACATCAATTTAAAGAACCCGTTTTTTTGTTGTTTTTTTTAATAAAAGAGGCACAGCCCAGCAACAATTAAAAATATTATATGTAAAAAAAACAACCTTTAGCTTCATTTAAAGGTGTTAATCTTTTAAGCCCTTGCCAACACGACTGATTTATGCAATGCAATTTGTGTTTCAGCAGATAAGAAGCGAACAGAAGTGCTTACATACCCATAAAAATAACAGTACGGGTGATAATAAAGAGACTGATACCAATTTTAGGGGGTAATAATTCACCTATTACAGATATGGCAATAAAAATAGATATGTTCTATATATTTTTTCAATGCAAAGATACTCAGGAGGCTGCTTCGAAAACATAAGTATAGTTCTAGAAATTTTCAACAGAGAAACTAAACAGAGGGTAATTAAACACCAATACTATATCTCCTGTGTCACACAATTGCCCGCCATTTCAATAAAGAATAAAAATAACATTTTTAATTGACTTCGAGCATTGTTTTCTGCATTTTATGTTCAGTAAAATAAGTTTTCATAAAGGTGCAATTTCCGACAATATGTACGCCAATAACACCAGACACCAAACGATGCGTCAATATTGGCGGATCAAAATGTCCAACTGATAAATCAGTCGGGCTTTAATTACAACTGTTGGACACCAAGAGATTCATATGGACGACTATTGTTAACGAACAGCCTGCTTCAAAACTCAAAGCACTAATCTTTTTTTTTTTTTTTTTTGTGGTGACTAATTATATGATGTCAAACCTGGATTTGCGGTCTGGGGTTTAACACTGAGCTCTGAACAAAATACGCTAAAATGTCACTGTTTCAAAAATAATTTCCAAGTTTTAAAACAATATAGTTCATTAAGGGTTGACAAGGTATAATTATTTGTACACTTTGGGATCTGAATCCTGTAATTACCTGCTGAGAAACCTGCATCTGAGCTGTGATGAAGTTATTATGCATAGAGCTTATATAATGTGTTTCTGACCAAAAAAAGATATTTAATAATTAGATTTACAAAACTACAGAACTTTTTCTCTTTAACCCCCAATGCCAAAAACAGTTGGGACGATGTGGGAAACATACAGAAAAACAAAATGTGTCAAAGTCAGAATTCAGATAGAATTCTATTATTGCATTTTTTGGTAACACTTAATAATACGGTACATGTATTCAACTTTAATTAGTTGCTTATTTGCATGCAAATTAGTACCTTATTGGCTAGTAATTAGTCATTATTAAGTACTTAATAATGCCTTATTCAGCATGGCCTTATTATACAACCAGTAAGCCATTAACTAAGAGTTTTCCCTCAATAACCTCAGAATTATTGCTTTTAGTAGTAAGTAAAGTTATTGTATATGAGTTACAATCTTAATATGCTTTATAATATGGACTTTATAAGGTGGTAGTACCACAATAATGATTATTCTCCCTTTATAACACTTAATGAATATGGTTTGTTCCGAAATAACTACCACCTTATAAAATCCATATAATAAAGCATATTAAGATCGTAACTCATATACAACAACTTCCTTACTTACTACTAGTAAGCAATAATTCTGAGGTTACTAAGGGAAAACTCTTAGTTAATGTCTTACTGGTTGTATAATAAAGACATGCAGAATAAGGCATTAATAAGTACTTAATCCTAACTTTTTTTGGAATGGGGGTTGTGCATTAAAAAACATGCACAATGTACGTTGATGAACCTCCGTGTCGTTCTTTTTTCTTGTTCTACAAGTGTGAATGTAAAAGTGTCTTAAAAGCTTTTGCACAGATAACCTTTTCTCCTCCACAGTGTGACGGAGCCATATCTGCACCATCTCTCCTCATTCATGACATTTAATATTAACAGAACGTTCGCAACAACGCTGATAAGAGACGGCATGGAGCGCTGCTGGAAAATGTCTCTGAATTAAAAAAAAAAAAACACAGTCTATAATTATGCACCCATATGCACATGATGCATCCACTGCTTATAATTATGGAGAGTCCACACAGTGCTGTCAGTCAAAGCTTTTGGAATATGGCGTGCACGTGTTAACAAATCTAAACGGACCAGAATCGGCGGATTTGCATGTGTTTTCTTATTGTGAGAATCCACACACACACACACACACACATATACACACACTTGCACCTGTGTGTGTGCTGCTTCCACATGCACACACACACACACAATGCAGCTCTAAATATCTCCAACCTTCCACCCACAATCCATCCTCGAAATTTGTGTGTGTGAGCAATTCGAGCAGCTGTGGTGTTGGCGTGTGTGTTAAAACTTTTGTGCCGATGCTACTATGTGTGTGTCTGTGTGTGTGTGTCTGTGTGTGTGTGTGTGCCTACAGAACTATAGCAAGCTGACTCAGCCTCAACAGTAGCAATCGGAAACAGGAGACAAGGACTTGGCTAACAACATAAGCCGGCAGCAAGGTCGGATGCACACACACACACTAACACACACACTAAAACACACACACACATATGGACAAAAGACGCGCACACACTTTTTGTCTTTACCTGCCATAATGGAAATAACTGTATATCTTATCTTAAACAGATCAGAGGATTTAATTGTTTCAAAGTGTTTCAAAGTGATTCGACAGTTAAGGAAAGAAAGCCGAGCGAAGGATGGATGTGCCAAAGTGTGCGATTAAAGCGGCTTGTGGGGGAGGAAGGCTGGAGGGGGGGGTGAAGGGGTGCAGGGGAGGGGTGGGGGGGCATAAATATCGGCCTTTTCTGGACACTTCTGCTTTTCTACTCTGTCACTCTCTTTCACACACACGGCGGACCAGCCCACTTCCTTACCAACCCCATCTCTCACAGCGCTGCCCGGACTTCCCACTGCAATTACTTATAAAAACTTTTCAGGGCCGCCACACGTGGTCGGGTTTTTAAAGAGCTGCGTCCCCCTCCTCACGTGGTGCGGGGGGTATTGAGTCGTCACAGACCCCCTGAATGATCACCGAAAAATAAGGCGGCGTAGACAATAGCTCGTCTTGATGAATTCAATTCTTTCAGGACCCTGTACCGTTGTCCAGGCAGCTCCGGGCAAAACAATCGTTGCTTTGATAGTCCAAGAAACACACACTCACTCGGTTGCTCTTAGAAACTTCCTCTAACTACTTCCGAATTAGGATCTAAAGATAATATACATCTGACCGGAACTTGGGTTCTTATTCCTTGAAGTCTCGAAAAGTCCGCGTCCCCGCTGCTTAATAAGCCGGCGTGCAACTAACTAACTAATAAGGAAAGAAAAAAAAAACATCAGCATGCTCGCTTCTGATGCCAGTCAAAAAAAAAAAAAAAAAAAAAGAAAACAAAAACAGAAAAACAATATGACAGCATGAACTGACCTGGTCTGCGGTGGAAGCGGCAATGGTGTTCGACTCGGACATGATTTGACGCTGTGACCCAGTGGTGCTTCTCTGCTGGCCACTGTAGGCTCCTTCATTCACACCTTGCCTTTCAGTTCCGCAGCGAAAGAGGGGGGAGAAAACACAGTATACCCTCCCTTTTGCCCTGGCTTGATTAATGCCTGAATTACTTTCACCTCATTTCATCTGATGGAGCTCTGCTTCCTCTCCGCCTCTCTTGCTCATTCGGCATGGTAGCCCACTCTCTCTCCCCTCTCTCTCTCTCTCTCTCTCTCTCTCCCCCTCCCTTCCTTCTATGATTCCAGCTCTGCCTCCACTCCATCCCTCCCTCCCTCCTTTGCGCTCTTACTTTTTTTACTCACCCCTCCCTCTCTTTCTCCTCTCACTCTTTTACTTTCTCTTTCTGCCCCCGTTTTTTCTGTCGTATTTCACCATTTCAGGAATATGTCCCCTCCCTCCCTCCCTCCCTCCTTCTCCCCCCCCATCCCTTTCCCAACTCCCACCACCTCCCCGAAAAAAAGAAGGAAAAAAAAAAAAGACACAGGAGAGATCCACAGTCTTTTCCCTCTACCTCCACAATGAATGGCTCGTTGTCACTCCAGCACCTAGGCTGAATACAGAGCAAGTAAGCGGGAGAGAGGAGAACCGATGGTGGTGGCGGCGGCGGTGGTGGTGGTGGCGGTGGCGGCGGAGGGGACAGGGGGGTGTTGAACTTCTAGTTAAGCTGGCCGGAGTAAAGTGGGGGGAGGTCTGGAGCGCCCATGGGCTCCGGCCAAGCTCTCTCTCTCTCCCCAACTCTTTCTCCCAACAGATTAAAGCGAAGGGACAAAAAAAAAAAAAAGTGAGGAGCCCACAAGTGAGGAGCCCGCACGCCTTCCACCGGACTCCCCTGCCCCCCCGCCGCCCCCCCACTCTTTCTTTCTCTCTGTCTCTCTTATTTCTTCCGTTTGTTTTCAGGGGCAGCTGCTGCAACTCTGCAGACCACCAACAACTTCCCTTTCAGCGGCACTTGACTCTTCCAAATCCTTGTCCGTCTCTACACCCTGACATTGCCAATGCCCCCCCCCCTCCTCCCACTGCCGTGTCACACCGAGGGGCCGGTTGTGCCAAAGCCCTCCTCCTTCGCCTTCGTCCGCGACGTGTTCACAGAGTTACACCCTTTCAAATTCAAGCGCTTCCCTCCTGAGCCTCTGTTTTGTCGCAACCCATTGTCGTGCCTGTTTGCAACCATATGGCTAATGGCTACCCCGCAACAAAAAGAGCGAAGAGAAAGCGAGGAAGTGAGAGTGTATGAGAGGAGAAAAAAAAGGTAAAAGCGCATCCACAATAGGGCCGTGATTGAGTGATCAACAAAAACATCACTCATGCAGCAGAACGAGACTCAGGCGTCGATTCTCCGACTGGATGCGGAGCGAGTGATGTCAAAAGTTGACAAGCAACTGGCGCCCGGCCTAATGAGTGTTTGATAGCCGGGGACAATGGACGCTGCCGCTTGAGTGAAGGCCCTCCAGTTGTGTTTAACACGAGACGAGCAACGCAGACAGGATGCTATTCATTTGTCTATCAATTCAGAGGATTAGAATCTCACAGGGGATCCAATAAAAGAATCATTACCATATACCCGCCCTATTCAGTGTGCCGAGAGGAAGTGGTGAGGGCAATGAAAACAAGTGCCCCCAACATGTTGACACATTTATAACAGACAAGTCATTGTTTAAGAAGTACTATTGTGCTTACTCCATCGCTTTTGTGTTCCTTCTCTACAGCAATTGATAACTCTTGAGCATCAAATGTCACCATGTTGTTTGGGTTTAAGTTTGTTTACCCACTTCGGTGTGCGGTTTGACCAGAGTGCTTTTGACAAATAAAGCTTATACTCGGGCCAATGTATCAGTCCAAATTAGCTTAATGCAGATAATTTAATATTGGTATATATGTTGGCCGATAAGTGGCAAGAAAGTTCAGGACAGAAATGCCAAACTTGGTTAGAGGTAACAAATATCTCCGTATAAATGCAGAATCTTTAGGCAACCGGACAAGATTTTTGGTATTGGAGGCTTTTTTGGTTACCAAATGGTATTGACCAATCACGTTTGAGCAGACCTTGGCTTAACAAAGAACCAGTTACTTTGTTAGTACACAGGACTCTGGTTTCGTAAAGCTGTGATTAACTCATAGTTTTGTGTGGGACAAGATTTCAATACTGGAAGAATTCTTGTTTCCATTCACATCTGGAATAGTCTTGACCGATCATGTTTGAGCAAGTTTTGGTTGAATGCAGGCAAACAGCTTGTGTGGGCAGCAAAACACATTGGTTGAACAGTTTAAACTTATCTGCATTCATATGTGGAGGAACAATCTGGTTGTAAAGGCCCAGATGCACCAAACCAACATCAAGGAATTAACTGGCGATGAAAGATGATTGTTGAATCGCTTCATATCGCCGGAGTCTGGGCTAAAAAATTGTACCACAAACACCGAAATAACTCCCCATATAAGCAGTGGAGATGGGAATCAGCAGAGGCCTCACCATACGATTTAATCCCGATAGTTGAGTCATGATATTATTGCGATTTTAAGCATTTTGCAATCAGTCTTGCAATACAATATATTGCAAATTTTTTCTTATTTTACAAATAAGGGAAAATTCTCAGTTCTGAATTGGGAGGCAGCCATGTATGTAAAGAGGAGTCTTGTGGGAACCCAGAGAGCCTATTTTCATTGAGATAGGATGATGTCACATGACTGCTTTCAAAATCACCATCCAATATCGAAAAATAGCCTACCTTTGCAGCATTATTGTAACAACTTCCCGACACGATATCTTCACTTGGTGCCTATAGATTCCATAGATCTTCTAGTTTCATATGATACTGTCGGAGAAAATCCTTAAAGAAAAACACTTGAGGACCAGGTAGATTCGAATTACAGCCTTGTGCGGGATTTATTGTAGGTATCAAAAACCGATACAGATGCCAAAGGTGACAGACAACTCCAATAATCAGAACAACTCTGAGGAGACAACGCCTTGTGTTGTCTTATTAGTTTGCAGATTAGTGCGTCATTATTCCTGTGTAACTAAAGTTCAATGTCCTGTAATTTCCTGTTATGTTCCACTTTTGATATAAGAGCACACTTGGGAGGTCAGATTCCTATTCTAATGTTATTGTACCAACCACAGCACCCGCTTCGGATATGCTAAGCTGACTTGTATAATGAGTAATTCCTTTCCCATAAAAACTGAAATCCTACCCGTTGCCATGTCATGCATTAATTTCTTATATTACCTATACATTTTCAACGGATTTACACTACAATAGCAGTATCTCCAGCATAGTCCTAAAAGTGATTGCTAAATATAGATACTTCTGCAGAAATACAACGATGTACAAATCGGCACCAGCCTACCATTTTACATCATCCAACACAGGTCTGACACTGCCAACAATGAAGGTCTCACCACAAAAACAAGAGACGCCTTCTAACGTTCCTACACTGACCGTTGACTGACCATTGGTCCATAGATGTCATCTCTGAACTCGTAATTCATTCTTGTGTCTGAATTGCTAATCAGACTATAGATTAAGAATGACTGGCACACAGTAGAGGGAGTCTTAGATCTGTTATCCGTTATCCAGACTTCTGGTGGCTACACCAGAACCTCAGGAATATTGCCCTTGCAAAATCATCATATGGCCAATAGGTTCCGAAATTGGGTTTAGGGTAACTGAGAAACAATGTAATCTTTACCTATTTTGTGCACTATAGCTTTGACGAATCTATTTTTCAACTATAAGATCAGAATACATGTTGGCCACAATCACAATATAAATCCAGTATATAATCATGATTATTTTGGCTTTTAATGTTGGCAAGTAAGTATAGAGATGTGAAATCCAATACAGGACTATCAAACTATTAATGTACACCGTGTACACTGTGACTCACAACTATAATTCCAGCTTAATACAACACAAAGCATTTAGGGCACACTGCTGGTGGAGAGAATCATCACATTTTGTTGGCATGTTGTTGGAGAGTTTCTTACTCTCCTTTTGCAAGGAGCCTTTTCCCTCAGGCTGTGACTCCTGCTGTTACAGGCACAGCTCTTTTTTTACTCTAAAGTTTCACAACAACCAACAGAAACGTCTTTTGGTAGTAAGAGTTTAGTGAGTCTAATGCTCAGAGAGATACACTCTTTATAAGACCAAATTTGTTTAAAAAAAAAATTAAAAATCACATTTTTGCAATGTGAGGACAATGAAGCCGGTCTTCTCTGAGGCAAGAAGAATTAAAAAGTACAGACGTGTGTGTGTGTGTGTGTGTGTGTGTATGTGTGTGTGTGTGTGTGTGTGTACATTTGAGACCTAAACTATGGTAGATCATTAGTTCCTCCACAGGGATCCAGCCACTTCTTACTAGCTCTGCCTCAGGAGGGTCTGTTGGCCTCAGATTAGGTCAAATCTAATGAAAGGCTTAACAAGTGCACCCTACCTACACACACACACACACACACACACACACACGCATGCATTTAACCCTCTGGGCTCTATGATCAGATCACGTGAAGTTTAACAAAAAAACATTCAACATTGACATCCCCAGGTCATGTAAAATCAAAGATATGATAATAAGATAATAATGATAATATGTCATTTTGCACATAGTTTGTTTTGAAGAGTTGCAGCTCTAAAAAACGCCTCTAAATATACATGTTTTTTATGGGACTTTTTGGTATATAGTTTTATTATATTTAAATTTTACCTTTTTATATGTTCATATTTGTATCCTATGTTCCAAAACAGTTCATTGAGCATATTTGTGGTTTTTATTGTAGTATATAGTATAATTTTTCAACTCGGATTTCATGATTTTTGTGTATTTTTGGGCTCAATATGTTGATAAAGTAGGTTAAAGTGAAAAAAATAATTGTCAGATCATATAGGTGGAAGAAAAAATGGATACCAAATATGGGTATAGTAAACATTTGTTATGTGGAGAATAGGCTCAGACCCCAGAGGGTTAACTAGACTTTAATCGTGCAGGCATTAAGTGTGGGTGCAATCAGTGAAAACTCAGTATGAATTTTGTGGGGACAAACAGATCCTAAAATAAATGCTTGTTGTGGCTGCAGCTGGCTGTTTATGGAGGGGAAAAGACTTGTTTCGTTAACTAATTAGCCTATTATGTTAGGTCATTTAACTCTAATTAGAGAAGCGCAGATGCTGCTGCTGATAATAACACCAACTTGTTAAAATTCTCACTTGTTTCTTTATATGAGCCTGTGTGGAAGAATAACACATTGTTATTCATTTTCAGAGGCAGTGAAGCCTGTTGATGTCACTGACACCAGGAGCCCGAACCGTTATCACACCTCGCTCCTAAGTGCACCTACACGTCCACCCACTGCAGACAAGCATGCCTCGACTGCAGGCATCAAATACTGGGGAGACATTTTTGGATGGTTTCTACTGAAAAACAATCATATTGTTGGATTTGGTTGTGCATGCAAAAAGTGCAACAAGATCTGCAGCCTAAACGACAGAATAGATCGTTTCTCAATACCTCCTATAGTGACACATATGACCGTTTGTCAAAATGAGCGTTTCACGGCTCACGGTACAGCGGAGCGTTCTTAAAATAGCACACAGATCATTATACATACAAGAACGGTTCACAATAGAAAAAAAAGAGCTGCAGTTTCTGTGAATTTATGCTACCTAGGTTTAGGACAAAAAACTTCATTATTTGTCCTTATAAAAGGCAGTATCATCAGTAAATAAATGTACAGGTGAAGTTACGTTAAAAAACGCAAGTAAAAATGTAAATCACAAACCATGAAAAAAAAGTTCCAGAAGTTACGGAATTTCGCTGCATGTACAAATGCCCTATATTGACGTTTTTGAGGGGAGACCAGGCTCAAAATGTGACAGATCAATGGTTTCAGAAAGAAAACACATTTTTTAATGCAGATAGAGCTGCAACGTACATTTATTTATTTATCTAGAAATCTCTCTTGGTTTTTGTAAAGAAATGAATGAAGAAGAAATGTTTTGTAAAGAAATGAACATTTACACAACTGGCATTGGTGTTAACAGTCTATTGCAAACTATACTCCACCCAGCAACTAATCTCTGAATACAGACAGTTAGTTCTGGTTTCTGTTTGTCGTGGGTTTCAGGGCGTATTCAGGGTGCCACCCCACTGTCAGACCTTTACAGACCTAAATGATGGTCACAGACTTTTTCATTTGAATTGTATTGATACTTTTTATTGTGACTGTATGTTTAAATGTGCAGTGTTTTCTTTTGTATTTCGTAAACTTTTGAAAGCACAATTTCTTTTTGCGGACTTAAAGAGTATGGGATTATTTTATGATATTTGTCTTGTGCCACTGTTGCGTTGTGATTGGTGGGTCACAATATCTTAAATTACAATTATGTGTTATGTAAAAATATAAGATATTGTAATGATAGTAATTAAAGTAGACATGAGTTGGGAAGTAGGAAAAGGTAAATTAATGTTATTTGGATACAGCACTGGTTGGTTTGTAGTCTAATTAGTATTGACCAATCATGTTTCAGTGTGTTTTGGTGGCATGCAGGTAAAAAGTCCATGTGGAGAGTAAAAGGGGTTAAATGCATTGGCGAATCTGGATATGTGTCTCAATTAGAGGTGGGCGATACATATCTTCTATGATAATATTGTTAACATTGGTTTGAAAACAAAAAACAAACTGATGTTTACCCATCTAATGTCTCTACATTGAAGTTTAACTGGGAGTCTCCTGAATGCTGAAGTTTAAAAGAAACTAAACAAGAGCTTTTGTTCTGAAACATGGTGTCCATCCATAGATGTCCTGGTAAGCAAGAAGAATTTTAACAGCTTTTTTTTTTTTGGTAAAGAAATCACATTTCAAAGAATATCGTTAGATTATAGTTATCAGAAAATTAAAAAAAAATAGTTGAGATGGGGTTTTTTTGCCCATATTGGCCACCCCTAGTCTCAATATGCTAATCAGATTGTAAAGGAAGTCTTGGCCCAGTTATCCTGCTTGCTACACCTCAACCTCAGAAATATTGGCCCTTGACCCAGGGATTAGATAGCCAATGGGTTCCAAACAATGATTACCCAAACCTGACCCCTCAACCCCCAATTTAGATTTAGAGAAGATGTGATCTGAAACTGCATTTCAAAGGATATCGTCAGATTATCGTTATCAGAATTTTTTTTTTAAATAGTCGAGATGGGGTTTTTTTTGCCCATATCGGCCACCCCTAGTCTCAATATGCTAATCAGATTGTAAAGGAAGTCTTGGCCCAGTTATCCTGCATATTGGCCCTTGACCCAGGGGATTGGATAGCCAATGGGTTCCAAACAATGATTACCCAAACCTGACCCCTCACCCCCCAATTTAGACTTAGAAAAGGTGTGATCTGAAACTGCTGGATAAGGACAAGTCAACATCAACATGCATGATTCCCTCTCATGGCTGATGGTAGATAACAGGTTAGCATCAAGCACTGCTGTAATGTTTCAGTCAGTCTTGATCAATGAAGCGCCTGACTTTTTATTTAATCAAATTGTGTGTAGAAACTCCGTGCACAACTATAGCACTAGAGGGTCCAGCAACGGTCAGCTTGAATGGCCTCACCCAAGAACGAAGGCCTTATCGCCATCTTTTATCTACAGAGCAATTACTCTGTGGAATAATCTGCCTCACTACCTCTGTTGCACTGAAAGTAAACAGGTATTTAAAAAGAAACTGGAATCTTATTTTATACAAGCTGTACATTTTTAAATGTTGTTCTGGCCTTTTCTTTCCTTTTCTTACCCTTTTTAGGTATATTGTGATTGACTGTGATTGTTCCTGTGGACCCCAGGAAGACTAGCTGGTTACTTAGGTACTAGCTAATGGGGATCCTTAATAAATAAACAAATAAACAGACAAGTTCAGAAAGACAAACAATCAAGAGGGCACGGAGCAGAACACTGATAAGGTCAGAACAAATTTCCTCAAGGCGTCCCTGTCAACCACCCAGCACATGCCAACATCCATTACGAGTTAACCTGAGGCCAAACACAGACATTGATCCTAAACTTATCACTTAACATACAACACAAACAACGTCTCAAGAGAGAGAGAGCAATAAAAGAAAACATATAAGACGAGGGAGGCTTCATTTTCCACTTCCCTTTTAAGTTCCATCTCTGACAAACCAATATCCTCCCTGATGACCGGAACAAATATGCAGTAATTTGCAGATTAATGCAGCCCGGGTCTCACATTTACTTACTCTGCTTTTTAACAAGACTTTTAAATCAAGCAGGTAATGAAATGTGCTCGCAGCATGATTTCAAGCATGTCGAGCTGTAATTAGGAGTTTTAGCCACACAAACAGATGTCGGGGACAGATGAGGTGGCATTACGAATTCAGCAAATTTAACTGTGATTGAACACAAATGTATGCACACTGCCCCATTAGTTTTACAACACTCGGGGTTGTAACTGCTTTTGGGGACGATGAAACCAGACCCTTTTTGTGTCAGTTTTGCACCATCACACTTTATCGGAATAGTTATTGGTTGGCAGAATATCTTTGGCTTCAACTGGGTATCACTGTGTAACCGTAGTAAAATATCTTCACTGCCAATCACATGGCAACGGGGCCTCGGTGCCAGAGCTTGATTTTATTTTGCTCTATCAGAGGCAAAAGCATTACATTCAGATAACTGCAGAGGTTTAACTACAGAAGCAAACTATGCTTTGACTGGAAGTTTGTTGAAAATATGTTTTTCAATTTGCCACTCATGTCTTGTTGGTACAGCACTTGGTACAATGGCCACAAATGGTTTTGCCTTTTATTTATGGCATGTTGAATATCTGCTGAAGCAACATATTCTAAACAGGTTGGTAGGATTTCCTACAAAAATCCATGCTATGTGCTTCTTTTGATATGAAATAACAGATGCTATTTTAAATGTTGTTACACTGAACTACTTGGTTAGGTTCAAGCAACAAATCTACCTGTTTAAAATAATGACTTACATAGAGACGACTGGATGCAGCTGCATCAGTGATGTAGAAAATGACAAAGGAAGTTTCCAACAGGATATGAATATCTGTGTTGTGGGTCAAAGTCCTGGGTTTGTGCCATCCAACCTCCTTCCTGCCCACCCTTAATGCTTCTGTTTCTGTATGCTACAGAAATGGACACAATTTTGTGGGATGGCTACAAGAGTCAGTGCATTACTTTTAGTAAGGCGGCAACCTCCGGGTCTGAGCAGGGAGGCAAACCAGGAAGTGCCTTAAGCTGCATTCTAAAAAGGTTTTTTAGGACAACACTCTGGTCTCAATCACTAGTAAAAAATATTCTTCAAGACAATCTGATGTCAATAGTTCTAATAATGGCCCCATTTAGAAGAAAATAGAAGATAAAGAATCGTATGATTTGGGGCGTGGCTACCTTTGATTGACAGGTCACTAACAAGGCGAGCCGTCATCAGGAGAGAAGCAGAACAATGCGTATCCACGGCAACGTGTCAATGAAGTTATATATAACCTTATACAGATAGAAAAGAGGACGTTTAGCGGTTTGGTCTCATAACTTTGACCCTTTCACTGTATTTTCACTTAATGACAGTTTATTTGAGCGTTTTGTTCAGTAAAAATGTCTTGTTCAGCGTTTGGTTGGACTAACAGACACTCCAAGGAGTCGCTGCTCAGTTTTCTGAGGTAAGTACCGTACATTTTGTTTATCTTTTTTGCTAGCGAAAACTAACATCCCAATTAATGCTCCAGTTAATGCTAACATGAATTAGCAGCGACTTCTCTCAGTCAGGTTGAGGTGTAGAGAGGCTGTAGTCAGTGATCAGATCCCTCTCCTCCTCCACAGTCCAAATATGGTCTGCTTCCTGTATCGAAAACAAGATGGTGACGAGTGTAACGCTGGACTCGATGCTACAAACCAATGGGTGACGTCACGGTGACTACGTCCGTTATTCATATACAGTCTATGCTTTTAGTAGATTAATTACTTGTGTTTTATTAACGGCAGTCAGAGCCTGAAGTTTGTAACTCTTTATCTAACATCTTACTGTGGTTGTCTATGCTTGGAGTACAGGCCTTCTGCAATGTTTAAAACCAATCCACTGATCGTTACCGCTGCTCGCTAACACTTCCTGTGGCTGCTCCACAATAAAAGCATCAAACTCATTGGCAGGCTGGAAGGTTTTCATGTGAAGAAGCAGGAAATATTCAGTTTGCAGCAGCATTGACCTAACACACTTGTTACAGCTGTGGGAAAGTGATCACTAGAAAAAGTTCATTCTTGTAAATCAAATGGAATAGGAAGAAATGAAGGAAAAACTAGATGGGCATTAGAGATTATTAAGATTATTCTGAAACCACACTAATGTAGCACAAATAAACTAAGTCTGCAATATTAACAAAAATGTGTGTACCCTCCCCCATAATACAGATCTGCTCTGAGATTTAATGGGTTCTTCCTTGGCCCCATGTTACCCACTTCTACCAAGTTCCAAGAAAACTGGGTCAAAAACATGACCACCTTGGTGGAGGTAATAAAGCAGATTATTTTATTGTGGAACTCATTTATTGTTGGCACTTGGCCCCAGGTGCCCCATACCCCCCATAACAAAACACTACTTAGGGAACACATTAAGGGCTCCTCTATAAAGTCCAAAGTTTCAAGTCTATGCTTTAACAGTGTACATGGTTGAGAATGGGCTTCTGGAGAAAGAAAATGTCCTTTGGAGCGTGAAGGACACCTTTGTTTTGGGAGTGGATGACTCAGTGGAATATATAGTACAGCAGGCTGGGGTGGGAGTGGAGTGACAGAGGAAAGTAAGAAAAAGGTGACAGAAAAGATGCACCATTTAGACATTTCCGAAAAGAAACTAATCTCCTTTCTTTGAATTATTTTCACTTCATCTTCTCTCTCATGTTTTTCTCTCCTTTTTCAAAGCGCTCTTATCTGCGTTGACAAATAAATCCAAATATCACTGAATAGTCATCAAAGATTTATCTCTCCCAGGCCTTTCTTTCATGAGTTGCGAAAGATTTGTAATCCAAAAGGCCAATGAAACGCAATTAATATTCACTGAGGAGCTCTAAAACTGTGTAATTGTACACTGTTGTTTCAGTTGGAAACTTTGTGTAGCTCTGTGTTTATCATCTCCACCATGGAGGTTGTTGTTGGTTCGGTTTGCTTGTCTGTTTGTCAGCAGGATTATGACAAATCTATTGGCCCTCTTTCCATGAAATGTGGTGGAAGGGTGGAGCATGGACCAAGGAAACAAATGTTTCACTTTTGTTAACTTTACGAAACTTTAGTGGAGGTCTGCATTTAATGAGGGCCCTTCTAGTTTTGAGTTAGTTTCCACATACAGACTGAAAGTGTTTTTGAGAAAAGGATATTTGTCTAAACCAGTTCAGACTCCATTATAATGATCATCACCTTAACCTTAACCAACACAACTAAAGGCCTAACCCCAACCCTAACCTAAACCAAAACGTAACCTTAACCCTAAAAACGAGTCTTAACCCTCAAGTAAGGACCAGCCAAAATGTCCTCACTTCCCATAAATGTCCTCACTCTGTTGGTTAACTACTACGTCTACCAACGGCGGGCCGTTTTTTCTTCTTCCGAAGGGCGTAGCGAGCTCAATTTTAGGAATTTAGGAGATACTGAAGATACTCTTGTCATATGATCTAAGGAATCTATAGGCACAGGAAGTTGTCAAAAAAACGCTGCAAAGATAGGCTATTTTGGCTTTTTCTCCCCAAAGTGGTCATGTGACCTCTGACGTCATGCTACCTCAATGAAAATAGACTCACTGTGCATGCATACTTATGCTGATGACATGCAATTTAAGGCAAAAACCACATAGTATTTCTCATGTAGTACAAATTTGCTATTTCTGCCTACTGTATTTGAATATTTGTGCATACTGTGGTCCCTAAACAGGTTTTAAATTGCATAAACTTATCACTGGAAAGCTGAGACTCTTGTGGATTCAATGAGTTTTCTACATGTGGGATGATGTAAGTCATCAGTCGTAGCCAGTTCATTGCAATGAGGGCATTTCTTGAGTCTTGAACATAAACTGGTTAATCATTTTTTACAATCCTCACTGACACTGGCACAAGAAAAGACTGGGACAAGGCAAACTCCAACTGCAGCATCCGGATCTCTAGTTTTACTCTTGATAAATTTATTCAGTTACACACACAGCAAGGTGCGGACTCGTGTCTTAACCCTAATTAAGGGAAATCTCAGAATCCATCAGCTATGGGTCTGGCGGCAGTTTAGCTGGACAATATTTTAAGGGCTCCAGTGTAGCTAGCAGTTATCCAGATGATAGATTACAGCTACCAGGACCGAGACTTCCTATTACGTTTATCGGTCATTGCTTATAGTTCAACAACTTGAGACTTGAGAAGGGCAAGGGCTCCGAGATAGTTTTTAGGGCCAAAAAAGACCTCTTTTTCTCTCCACACAGACTCTTTACCTGCATGCAACCAAGGCCTGCTCCAACGGGATTGGTCAGTATCACTATGACCAGACTACTAATGGAAACAAGAACACGTACAAAACCAAAATCATGTCCTGTGGCCTACAGATCCCATTAAAGATATATTCAGTTTGCATTTCAGGTTGATAATAATGGGAATTATTAAAGTATGAGAATTACAAACATATTAAGACACTATAAGGAGCTTTTTCTAACCGTGCGCTCTGGTGTGTGCTACACACTGTTGATTCAGTTGGAAACTTTCTGTTGCTTTGTGTTTATTATCTCCACCATGGAGGCTGAATCTGGTTTGGTTTGCTTGTCTGTTTGTCAGCAGGATTATGGCAAAAATATTGGCCCTCTTTCCATGAAATTTGGTGGAAGGGTGTACCATGCACCAAGGAAACAAATGTTTCACTTTTGTTAACTTTGCGAGACCTTGGTGGAGGTCTGCACTTCAGGGCCCTTCTAGTTTTGTGTTTGACCAGACTACGAATGGAAACCAGAACACTTACAAAACCAAAATCATGTCCTGTGGCCTACAGATTCCATTAAAGATATATTCAGTTTGCATTTCAGTGGATAATAATGGGAATTATGAGAGAATTACAAACATATAAAAAGACACTAAAAGGGGCTTTTTATGACTGTGTTCTCTTGGTGATTGGGGCTTAAACTTACTAAGTAAATCCAAATGTACATTTTAAAATGACAGCATGACTTCTCGTCCTTTAATATCCATGAATCAACCTGCTTTTACACTGAAAGGCTAATCTCAGAGGGAGCCAACAGCCACGTCTGGGCTTATTACATCCTCCCCGATCTATATATCTGTCCCTTACAGCAATTAGGTTAATATCTCTTCACCTCTCGTTAGCTCAGCATGCCTGTGATGGGACGTCTGACTGTGAAGGCGGCCTGGAACTGAAGGAAGCATCGATAGGCCTGACGTTGTCTTGCCTCCTGAGCGGTTCACGTGAGGGAAAGCGGAGGAGAGCGGAGAGAAGAAGATATGATAAGAGAAGTGAAGTGATGACAGGATGAAATAAATGAAGGGACGGGCAGCTAGGAGAGGACTTCACAGGGTTGAGGTTCACAATAGGACAAGCACCGCAGGAGCCATAGAGCAGAAGAAAAGGGAAGAAACACAAAAAGCTCAGTTTTGCAACAGCAGGTCGGCTTTGTCCGGTGCAACAAAGGGACAAAATGTGTTGAGGCGCTGTTGGAGGGAAAATCAACCTTTCTTGTTCGGTCCAAAACAGCCAGCTCTTTAATTGGAAGCGGGGACAGAAAGTGTGTGAGAGGGGAAAAATGGGGGAAAAAACATCAGTTGCAGAGTGAATAAAAAGAGAAAAGAACAGAGAATGGAGAGATTTGATGACGAACAAGATTGAAATAAGTGTTTGTCTGGCGGTCCGGCTGACCTGAGCTGAACACGCCGCGACCCGGCCCGGCCCGGCCACTCTGGACACCCAGGGGAGAAACGACAAACGACGGAGTGGAAGACGAGAGAGCAAAGAAGAGGGAACAGAGAGACATTTCAAACGCTTGGTTTAACCTGAAGTTTCCATGATAATTTCTCTACCCATCCCTCACTGCTTTGGCTGGGAGGGCCCCAGCTGTTCGGTCTGTATAAATAGCGTGAGGCTTCGGCTCCGACCCCCGGGGAGAGCGGGGCTCATTGGAGAGAAGGCATGGGAACAAATCGGGCCGGAAAAAGCACACAACATACACATTTTGACAAACATATGGGACCATTGCTGGGGATGAAAGTGAGGAACATGTGAGTGAAGTTGGCCTCACGTGGCAGAAGTCACTGTCGCGCTCGAAATGTGACGAGAGAGAAAAAGAGAGAGCGAGAAAGAGAGAGCGAGAAAGAGAGCGGAAAGCAGAGACAGAGAGAGATGTGAAATTCCTCACTCGGTAAAGCAATGAAAATAGCATCCAAGATGGCAACGCTTGGTGTACATCAGTAGATCCTCTTCAAGGTGTATGCAAAGATAGCAAAAGCCTAAAAGAAATCCTTTATAGCAGCATTACAGAATGAGTTTTCTGTTTATCTATGAACCGACATGCAGCGACTTAGTCGGTTTGACGGAGACTGAAAATGAAAAATCAAAGTTTTTGGCACGCACTAAGAAATTGTAACATCTCTCCGTAAAACTATGGGACATAAAGATAAGGGCTTTGTCTACATCACTGCCATTTATTACTTTCTTAACGTTGGATACAGTTGGCAGCTTCTTTGAAACTCCCCTTTACAAAGATTTCCTGAGTCACTGTGGAATGTTTAACTATGGAGTCTGGGTCTATTTTGTCCATTTTTTAATCCATTTCATGTCTTTGTAAGTCTTTTTGGGACTTTTTGGGACATTTTGTGCCTGTTGTTGTTGTGTCTTTTTTAGTTATTTTGTGTCTTTTTTTGTCATTGTGTGTCTTCTGTGGGGGTTTTTTGGCCATTCTTCTCATTTTGTGTCCTTTTTTGGTCATTTGATGTCTTTTTTTCAGTCATTTTGTGTCTGTTTGTGTCTTCTTTTGGTCATTTTGTTTCTTTTTTAGTCATTTTGTGTCTTTTTTTTGGTCATTTTGTGTCTTTTTTAGTCATTCTGTGTCTTTTTGTGTCTTTTTTTGTCATTTTGGTTTGGGAAACACTGATTGATATTTTTCAACATTTTATTGACCAAACAACTAATCGATTAATCGTTTAAATAATTGACAGATTAATCGAAAATGAAAATAATAATTAGTTGCAGCCCTATATAATAATAAACTGTTTGGTTTTTTGGACTGACAAGCCATTGATATAGGTAAAAATTACCATTGGGAATTTATTTATTAGAGTTTGGATGCTTTTTTTTTAATAGTTTTGCTGTTAAATTAACACATCCTGCATTTACTAGTATTCATGAAGGATTTAAAACATTTTCAGATTCTCTGTTTACTGGATTTCAACGTTTTTAAAAGTCTAAATTGGTTCAGATCTCAGTATTTTTACAGCATCTAACTGAATCTCTGTGGTTTAATGTTTAGTTTCTCTCCTGCACCCGTTTTTACTTTATCTGCTTTATTTTACAGTTTTTTCATGGTCACAAATCCAACATTTCCTGATTTTGCCGCTTCATGATAAAAGCTTTTGAATGACAAACTAATGGGACTTTTATTGTGAAGGGTTTATAAGAAATAAAAAATGGTTTATCACCGAATCGGCGAACTTTATTAGCAGCTATTCTTCAGTAAGAATAACTTTACTTATACTGCAGAGAGGAAGTACAAGCAGAAACAGCTGCGGAGAGATCTGCAGACAATAGGAGGACTTTTATTGTGAAGAATTTATTAGAAACAAATTGTGTTCATCCACAGATTCACAGCCGCTCGTTCGACCACTGGCCAGTTAAAGACAAACCTTCAAGTTGTACTAAAGACACAAATCCCTGCCGACATGCTGAGTTAAACCAAGTCAAGCCGAGCCAACAAATGTATGAACGATGTATGGATGATGTTGTGTTTACAGTAGTGATGTCCAAATGAAGCTTCAAGAACAATTTTCTATATTTTCTGAGCCCACTAGAATGTGCACTCGGTCCACAAAAAACACACTGAATCAGTCTTTCTTGAGCCATTTTCTTTAAACCAAGAACCCCATCTAGTGGGGTCAACAAATACAACTAATGGTTCATGAAGCTTCATTATAGTTTACAGTTAGTGCCACTGCCCCCATGTGGCAAAAAAGAGTGAATGCAGCTTTAATCAAATTAGTCAAATGCTGAAATGAATACGGAGAGATTACAGGAAATTGCTTTACCTAAAAATCAACAGCATCTGAGCTGGACAGAAATAATTAATGTTCAAAGCTTTCTTAAGTTTTTGGAGATCAGAGAAAAAGCCCCAAATTGGCGCTTACTCACATGAGGATTATAACTTGATCTGAGAGATGTACAAATGTGCTGATATAGATATAGAATATAGAATAGATATCTGGACTGATGTGCAAACAACAAAATCACCCTGTGATCACTTCAGAAATCTGACCACTTAGAAAGTCATATAGCATGTAGGTGCCTTAAGACAGCAGAGTAGAATACAAATATAATGGTACCCACAAAAATAACTCATAAGAGTTTTTTCCATTTTCCATGGTTTTCTTGATAATGACTTTGGTTATTATCAGGAAAACCATGGAAATTGTCTAGATATCAGCTCTTAAATTAAACTTTTATCAGCTATTTTTGTTGTTATCATTATATTTGTCCAAACAAATGTACCTTTAGTTGTACCAGGCATTTAAATAAACAAACTTTTTTATGACTGTATTTTTGTAAATTTTTTACATCTATTTTTTGGTAATTTCGTGGGGGTTTTTTTGTCATTTTTTTTACATCTATTTTTTTGTCATTTTGTGCTCTTTTGGTAATTTTTACATCTATTTTTTGGTCATTTTGTGTCTTTTTTTTGTCATTTTTTACATCTATTTCTGGTCATTTGGTGTCCTTTTTAGTCATTTTTTTACATTACATGTAATTTAGCTGACGCTTTTGTCCAAAGCGACTTACAATAAGTTTTTTCCGTCATGGAGACATTCTTGATAATAACTAAAATCATTATCAAAAAAAACATGGAAAATGTCTAGATACCAGCTCTTAAATTAAACTTTCATTAGCTATTTTTGTTTTAATTATTTTGGTCCAAACAAATGTACCTTTAGTTGCACCAGACATTAAAATAAACAAGAGATTGAAGAAGAAAATAGTTTGTTTGTTTGTTGCAATGTTTTCCATGACCGTATCTAGTGAAAATGAAATGATTAAATCCATGAGAAAATGTATCTGGGATGTTAAACTGACTGCAGTGAGGGCGAGCCTCCACTCAGCGCTGCAGACAGCCAGCAATCAAGCTGTGAGAATAAGCAGTCAACATCACAAGTTTAGCCCGGGTGATTGCGCTTCCTCCTCCTTGATGACTTTATTTTCCCAAATAACAGCTGTTCTCCAGCAGCGCTGCACCTGCAGCTGGAACGGCACAGTCACGTTTGACCAAAGTCGACTTTTCTTAATGTTTTAAAAAAAAAAGCCAATTATATTCCAGAATCCACGTCTGAAAAGGAGCTAAAGAGGGGAAGAAACAGAGAGAGGACGAAAAAGGAAAAAAAAAGTGATAAATAACAGCGGGGAGGCGTGTAGGAGAGCAGGAGAGGGCTGTCCGGCCCTGAGAAAAGGAGACCCCCCCTCGTCCCAGGCTTATAGCTGCCATTCAACTCTCACATACACACACAGTGCCAGGGAGCAGGTTGGGTTCAAGCGCAACAAATTACCTAAATATGGTTCTGAAAAGGCCTTTGAAAAGAGTTCAATTGGAAACCGTTGAAAATGATCATAATACTAAAAGAAACCGAGGGAGATTTAAGAGCCCCGTTGTGTGGACACAATGTCACAGCCCTGTCCATAATTTCACTGACTTCAGAGGACGAAGGGAAGGAGGAAAAGAGTGTGAAGTCCCCCTCTCTTTTTTTTTTTTTTTCCAACTTGCTTGTATTTTTTGTGGAGTCGGAGGGGAGGGAGACCCATTAAAACCAGAAACAGAATGGGAGAGGAAGAAAATCAGAAAAACGAAATTTTCAGCCTGAGTGGTTTTTCCGAATGAAATCTAAAGGTCCGAAACACAATGGAGGTCTTTTTTTTTTTTTCTCCTCTTTTAGCCATGTGTGTGTGTGTGTGTGTGTGTGTGAGTGCACACACGGGGGGTTGGTTGGTGGTGGGTTACCTTTTAAAGAGTGCCCAGCAGTGGACGTGTTTGGCATTTGTGGCCCTTGTCCCTCAATTATACGTTCGCCACAGTGGCTGCCGTTAAGCTGACGCTGGGCGCTGCCTCTGCCCCGTACAACCGCTTGTAAATTTTTTTTCCCTTTCTCATTCAGCTGGTCAGTCAGGGGGTGAAATCAGAAACAGAAATCATGTCTGACTCTTCTCCCCCCTCCACCTGCCCTCACGGCTCTTTCTCTCTCTCTCTCTCTTGGTTCACATCTGTTTGTTGGCCCTTCACCCCAGAGGCAGTCAACACGGTTGCTGAGCACTGCTGTTAACTAAACTGGCTGACTGGCAACTCAATATGTTTCTTACATAAGGACGGGCAGAGGGAGAGGGAGATAAACTGTCTCGCTTCACCTGTAATAAGTGTAGTTATGTTATGTGGAGCACATGTGTAACAGTTTACGGACAAGACGCAGCTTCAGAGATGAGAGTGTTAAATATTTGAACTAAATTCACAGACCTGCACATGAACCATGACGACAAAACCAACTTTTTTTAAAAAAAGGCTCAAGACATCCCTAGTGGGCCCAATACTGGCCCCTGGGCCACAGTTTGGGCTGCACAGTTTTGTCACAGCTTTGGAGCAAAAGTCACAGCCTTGAGTGACTCAACATGTTGTGTTTTTATTATTTTATAATTTAAAAAAATGTGTGTGTTTTGAGGTTTTGATCATAATTGTGAAATCTAAGATATGTGAATGTGCTAATGTAGTGTTGTAATGTGTGAACCTATGTATGAGTGTGGCGTTATGTTTTCTGTGTGTGTGTGTGTGTGTGTGTGTGTGTGTGTGCACTTGCCATTTCCCAGGGGCTATGTGGCTAATGTGTGCTGTAGGCTGTGAAGTGGAAACTAAATGGAAAGAAATAGTGGAACCCACAGCTACAACCTCCCCGAGGTCAGGAGGCACACACACACACACACACACACATGCTGAGTGACACACACTCTCTCACACACACACACACACACACATATATATAAACAAACACAGAAAGACTCCCCACTCAGGGGGTACACAGAACTGTGGGGTAATCATAGCCTTAAAAAACACACCCTGGTGTGTTTTAAACAAATGGACTGTTTCTGCATTGTTGCATCTTTTGCAAACTCAGAAACCGTCAGCTGTCAGTCTGACGTCGATTTAGCCTCTGGAGACAAGGACTAATATTTCAGGGGTTCCGGTGCAGCCAGCGGATATCAGGGCCAAGACTTCCTTTTGTGTTCACTGGCCAACGAGTTCTGCTTCTTTTGCTCTCATACACATTGTTCACCTGCAGTAAATCACACCCTGCTCAGACTTGATATACATTCATATGAAGATATCTGTTAACTCATTTAAGGCGGGAAAGCATTACCGCATTTCTACCATTAAAACCGGGGGCGCTGTTGCGTTATTTTACCATTAAAACTGGGAAAGCGGATATGCCGTTTTGTAGTATTTGTAGTTTTTTCCACCTATTTTCGGTCTCTTGGCCAATGAAATGCATCAGAATACATGTGGGAGTGTCGCAATGCAACATGGGACTTTTCCAGAACTGAAATCATCATCTCATTTTGATATCCACTGAAGTTACCAAATATACCGTATTTCCTTATTTTAAGCCGGGCCCCTATTAATAACCGGCCTCATTTAGTAACCGGGTGTAAAAACTATTTTTAGTAAATAAGAGCCGGCCTCTTTTATAAGCCAGGTGTCTTACTGGTGTTATGTCAAAGTCTGTTCCCCCGTCGATATGTGTCCCCCTTACCTTAACCTGCACCAACCTGACCCCTGACCCCAACCAGTCCTCCTTTAAGTTGTTAACAGGAGCCCAAGTTTACCTGAACCCCAAACAGTTCTCTCTACAAGGCCTAACCTTAAACTGAAATCCTAACTCCAACCAGGAGGTGATGCTACGGAGAACACCATTCAGGAAACATCATTTGACGGTAACAGATTTCCACACAACGCCTGTATTTAGAAGTTTGGCCACCCGAGTTAGTACTGTAGGTAAATATGGTTGTTTCTCCCGCTGTCCTAGTCATTCTCTGTAAAGTCCAGCCGTTTACGCACGTTCTTCTGGGCTTTTTAGTAGTTTAGACATTTTAAATCCTGCTTAAAATGAACATCCAGCGTGCTGTTCATTGTTTGTTTACATCCCAGTACTTCCAATATGGCCGACATCCGAGTAACTGGCTACAATGCGCTGTGTAAAACACTCTAAAAAGTGCCGGTCAGAGCTGCTCTGATTTTCTTTTTTTAATAAAAGCCTCCTTCAAATAATAGCCTGGCCCTATTATTAGCCGGGTCCCAAACTGATTTTTTATTAATAGAAGCCCCCGCTACTATTTGAGGAAATACGGTAGTTCTTCGCCCAATAAATGGTTAATGTTTGATCGGAGGCCAGTGTTGCTTCATGGTGATGGAGGGGCAGCGGTGGTCTGCACAGCCAGACGTACGAATAAAGCGCCTAGTAGAGAAATAAACCAAACCTCAGTCCAACTCCTCCTCCTCCTCCTCCTCTCACATCCCTATACATACACCACGACTGTAGACATTTTAAAGACGAGAAGTGGAAAAGAAGTAAGTCAGGAGTAAAGACAAAGAGACAGCTATCGGTCCAGCGAGAGCTTGTGCCAGGGCACCATCTGCTCATCCGCTCAGTGGAAGTGGCGGCTTCCAGGGCAATCAAAGACAACGCAGGAAGATTGAGGAGAGGGGCTCCCTTTGAACGCTGTCAACGAGCAGGGGAATTAAGTTTGAACAGAAAGAGTCCCGGCAGAAGGCTACCAGCCGAGCCAAGCGGTAGCAGGAAGCGAGGGCCTTGTGTGTCACGAGATTTACGTTGACGGGTCCATCCACCAACCATCTGGGCCGGCATAAATAAATTTAACCAGACTGCAAAGAAAAGGGCAAAGACTTACAAAAAAAAAGAAGTTGTACTGTGTTGAAAAAACACCTAACTGCCTATAAAAGGCAATTTTCACTCTTGGTGGTAAAGATGTTTGGATTAACCCTTAATAGGGCACTCATTGAAATACTTGCAAATTCAAAATTTCAACCCTAGAGAATATTGGAGGATATTACATACAGCCACACTACAAAAATGGGCAGATTTATGAGATTTTGCTGAATTGGAAACAGGCAATCCCACCTTCTTATACAATGTGGAGGAGGGATGTTTTGTTACACCTTACTTTAGAAAAGCTCAGATTTACCCACAAAACTCGGCGATCCTTTATAGAGTTAGTTGCTGGTTAGTCTTCACTCCCTTGGTCTTTTTTCTTTTATATCTTTCTTTTTTCCCTATTTCTTTTCACCATGTAAACTGTACGGCCTTATATGTATGACAGTAAATGAAAGATGTATAGTCAACACAGTGGTAACTTTTTTTTTCATTTTTATTTCTATTTTTATTTTGATTAATTTTTATTTGTATTATTTTGGTGTATTCCTTGTCTGCGCGCTGTGCTATTTGTTTGTTTTTTCCCCCTTTTCTGTGGTTTGTCATGTCCGTGCTTTATGTGGGAAATTAAAAAAATAAAAATAAAAATCTACGAGAAAAAAATGCGCAGATTTATGAGATTTAAAGTGGTGAATCTGCGAGAAAAAAGTTGCTTTTTTCCCACTTTTTTCTCGTAAATCTTCAACTTTTTTCACACAGATTTGCCACTTTAAATCTCTTAAATCTGTGACTTTTTTTCTTGTAGATTTTCCACTTGATTCTAGTAAATTTGCAACTTTTTTCTCGAAATATTAACTGAAGTTACCAAATATAGTTCATTGCCCTATAAAGGGTTAAACATGAAAGGACAAAATATTTTAATAAATTCATCAACTCAGGACAAAAGAGCTGAAAGAAAAGGAGAGTAAAAATTGAAGTGACAGTTGGCGATGGGAGCGCGAGGTCTAAGATTGTGTCTCTAACACACACTTTCTTTCATTCTTTGTTGATGTCTCTAAGCCACGAGTGACATCACCGTCCACCGTCGCCGAGGACAACGGTCCCAGCCATGAGCGCCGACCAATCAGGAGAGGAGAGCCGCGTGGAAGCGTGGAGTTGTACAATCTTCCCGCAGCTCTCGGGCATGTTTATCTTCACAGATAAGACGTTTGTGGCTCGGTTACACTCTAACCTCTGCACTCGTTTTTCAGCAAAAATAAGTGACTGATGAATGTTATGAAAGCAATCTAAAAAGTCCAGACTCTGAGAGAAAAGAGTGCACCATAATGCCCGTATTGTTAGGAATAGAAAGTGCACTGAAAAAAATTGGAGTGACATTTACTTAAAAAAAGCTGTCTTTTTTACTCATTTTGTGTATTTTTTTGTCACTTTTGGGTCATTTTGTGTCTTTTTCGGGTAATTTTGTCTCTTTTTTTAGTCATATTCTGTCTTTTTTAATCATTTTGTGTCTTCTGTTTTTTTTTTGTCATTTTGTGTCTTTTTTTAAGTCATTTTGTGTCTTTTTTAGTCATTTTGTGTCTTTTTTAGTCATTTTGTGTCTTTTTTTAAGTCATTTTGTGTCTTTTTTAGTCATTTTGTGTCTTTTTTAGTCCAACATAAAATGTGATTTTTAATTTTTTTTTACTTTCAAAACACTATCATGCTCAATAACGAATTTTGAATGTTGCAAATGTGAACAAAGGTGTCAAATATAACATATAAGAGGGTTACATCCAGTAATGGCATAATAAAATAATTTTATACAAAATATATATCATAATAATTTTATACAAAATATATTTGACCTTTTCTCCAGTTTTACTTGGTATATCATCATCAAACTGAAACTGACATCTACCGTCGCTGTCTGACCTGCTATCTCCCCCTTAAAATCCACTGCCCAAGACCCCCAATTCTCTATTCAAGTGCCGAATGATACAGGGTTATAATGTGTGCTCCTGCTGCATATCAAAGCAAGTGCTTGCTGAACTAGTAGACAGCCACCAGGGAGAGATCGAGATGTTTTGGGGGGCTGTGAGAAACTTTCCTGACTGGAAAAAACGACATCAGATGAGGCGGCAATCTCCGTGTCTGAGCATGGAGGCAAACCAGGAAGTGCCTTAAGCCTGCAATCCACCAAAAATTCCAGTAGGGGGTGCTAAGTTTGGCTGCAAAAAAAATCTGCCCATTCATTTCAGTGCAAAATTTGAAAACTTCTCACTTGATTTATTACCTCAGAATTTTTTTTCAGGACAACACTATGGTCTCAATCACTAGTAAAAAATCACCTTTAAGACAATTTGATGTCAATAGTTCTAATAATGGCCCCATTTAGAAGAAAACAGAAGATAAAGAATCGTATGATTTGGGGCGGGGCTACCTTTGATTGACAGGTCACTAACAAGACGAGCCGTCATCAGGAGAGAAGCAGAGCAATGCGTATCCACGGCAACGTGTCAATAAAATTATATATAACGTTATATAGATAGAAAAAAAAGACGTTTTCCGATTTGGTCTCATAACTTTGACCCTTTCACTGAATTTTCACTTAATGACAGTTTATTTGAAGCAAGGGGCAAATCATATGCATAGAGAGCATGAGACTAACTTGTTCAAACGCCTAAATAACGTTAATGTTCAGCACTGAATCCTTGTCCAGTGTCAACTTTTAAATCTCTTCTAAAGACTCACTTTTATAGATTGGCCTTCTCTTGATTTCCTTTTATTATTGTTGTATGATTACCTTGTTGTAAATGGTGATTTAAAATTTAAAATGATTTAAGTCCAATGTCATTTCTTTTTGTGGTTTTATTTTGTTGTTGTCAGTTAGTTTACAGCACCTTGTAAATCGTTTTTGAAAGGTGCTATATAAATAAAGTTATTATTATTATTATTATTATTATTATAACTCAGACAAACATAACAGCAGCACTGTACTGTACCTGTCCATCCAGCTATAATTTGACTTTTGGGTTAAACACCTTTGCTATGATATTTTAAATATTTGGCTTTGAGGGGATGCACTATGAGTCATAAAACAGATTCCAAAAAAGTTATAAGACGTTGTCTTAAACGCAATTAAAACAGAATCTGATCATATTTGTATCTTTTATTGACATATTTCCAACTGAAAACTCTCCAAAGAAAGTATATTTTATGTTCATGCTGATAAACAATGACAAATTTTCGTTTATGTTTCACACAACGTCCCAACTTTTTTTGACTTTTTTGGAATTTGATGCAACAATTTTGTACATGCAGCACAAGATGGAAGTTAATGGCCCCGCTCTGTTTATTTAAACTGCATTTAAAGTGCAATAAAAAACTATAAATGTGACAAATAACCTTGATCTCAATCTTAATAAAAAAAAATCTTGATTATCATTTTTGGCCATTACTGTGCATATGAAGTGAGAAAATGAATGCAGTACATCTTTTCATGTCGCTTTCCAACATTTAGGCCCAAAACATCTATTTTATAATCAACTGATGACACATTTCAAACTTTTTAACCAAGGATTTGAACTTTACTGCAATCCTCAAAGCTTTTATTTTGGTGATTTCTAATATTGAACTGCACTTTTCCCCACATATTATGTAAAAATATGTGTTTTTCTAGCTCAGGGGTCTACAACCTTTACTAAATAAAGAGCCACTGTTGACCCAAAAAAAAATAAACTCGTGGAATGGAGCCGCAAACCTTATATTGAGCCTAAAATGAAAATGAAACAGCCTAATAAGTCTAAATTAGCTTACCAACATTGTTAATAGTCATATTTAGCATTTATTAATATGATTTTGAAAACTAGTCTATCTAGGAGAGCTCAAAACTAAACTCAAAGTTGGCAAAACTTAAAGGTTCAGGCGCAGGCCGGAGACTTTCGTAAGTTATGAAGCACATTTTAGTTAATTTAAATGTCAAAACTTTTTTAATATGCTGTAAAAAGGCTATACAATTGTAAAATTGAAGAAAACAAATAGTTTTTGGTCTGCACCATTGATAAATGAAAATGTTAATGTAAAAATATAAATAGAATTGTTTTGTCTCAGCCACAGGGAGACCCTGCAGGCGGCCTTAAGAGCCACATGAGGCTCTGGAGCAGACATGCGCACTGAGGTTACCCGGAAATTAGAAATCAATACAACCGCAGTGCTTTTATTTTGAAGGCGATTTACGTATAACTGAATTACCCGAGTTACCTAGGTAACCTTGTCAAAACCTATTGCTTTTTGCATAAAGTTAATAAATTAATTAACAAGTTAGTAAATTTCTTGGTCATCTTGTGAATCCACCGTAATAGCTACGAGGTGGAAAACAATAACAAACGTTAGCATTAGCACTTGAGCTAACAAGCACTTTTACTATAGTTAAGACAACAAATATATCCACTAATATATATGACAGAATAAATTAAACTTTAACAAACCTTGTGTCCCGTCAGTCAGCCACTATAGAAGCATTAATGATACTTTATATCAACTTTATATGAATTACTATGCACTTGCTATTATTTACCGGTCGTTTTTCATTTAACCGTTCCACCTGTTATTTCCTGTCACTACCTTTCAAAATTAAAGCCCCCGTTTCACACTGGACAGCACCTTTTCAAAATAAAAGCACCATAACATTGTAAAAGACCTAGAAAATGTACAAACATGAAAAACAAGCTATATAACACAAAAACACCAATAGAAACCTTGCTAAAGGTGATTTACAGTTGTGATTAAAATAAATGGAATAGTGATTTAGTGATTGGAGTGTTTACTACTTTTTACTGCTATATTTGATTTACTCCACATTAACAGTCTTATCATAATATGTATTCTTATCAGTAGCAGCTCAAAACCAGATAATTTACTGTATTTTATAAAGTGATGAAATTAATACTGAGCAGAATTTGTTTTGTCATCGTTGGCCTGTGTGCCCCTGGTGGCTGTTGGGAGTCATTACAGTCTCTACATTGAACCATGATAGTTCAGTTACACCGTCCTTAGAGACACTCAGCAGTAAAAAAAAAAAAAAAAGGCACATATCCACAACAGAACCTCCTCCACAGGGAAACAATTCACATCCTCCTTGTGACTATCATTTAATTACATTTGAATCCCACAGATAACCACATCTAGACTCACTTTAACTTCTCCTCCTCCTCTCCAGCTTTGCCTATTAGCAGGAGATTGATTGGCAACGTGTCACCGAGCTGAAGCAAACCCACACACACTAAAGTTCTGAGAAGGAGAATAAAAAATCTCCATCCTCCAACCACCTTCAAATGTTGTGAGAGAGAGCGGGGCGAGATAACGTCCCCCTCTTAAGTTCAGCATTTTAACGTGGATATGCATCTCAAAAGGACACGGCGGAGGGAAAAAAATGTCACCGGGGAGGAAAGCGAGGCTTCAAATGAGCGAGAATGTCAGAAGAGAGTTGGAGTTTGTGTTTATCGCCGTCTCAAGACGGACTGAAGAACTTGGACTGAAGGGAGAGAGAGAAAGAGAGAGAGAGAGAGAGAGAGAGAGAGAGAGTGAAAGAGAGAAGTGACCTGACTGCCAATGATGCTAAACCTCTATTTAAAGCTTCAGCAGCAGCAGCAGCACAGGCCTGACACTGACACATTTACCTCTTGGCCTCATCTGTTATCAGCAGCCAGAGAACGCTGAAAACATGTTTATTGTTTGCCGGAGATGCAAAGATCAGATAAACGTGGTGCTGGAGAAGCAGCGAGGAGGGAAGAGAGGGGGCTGGAAGTTAAGTAATGCCGGGCTTACAGCAGGGGTCTCAAACTCAAACTACCTGGGGGCCGCTGGAGGCAGTGTCAAAATGACCAAAAAAAGACAGAAAATGACCAAAAAAAGACACAAAATGAGCAATAAAGACACAAAATTACTAAAAAAAGACAAAAAAGACAGAAAAAGAAATAATTACTTAAAAAAAAGACACAAAATTACTAAAAAAGACAAAAAATTACAGAAAAAATATAATTACTTTAAAAAGACACAAAATTACCAAAAAATATACTGACTTACCAAAAAAGACACAAAATTATTAAAAAAAGACACACAATTATTTTAAAAAGACACAAACTTACTAAAAAAAAGACACAAAATGACTAAAAAAGACACAAAATTACAAAAAAAGACACCAAATTACCAAAAAGACACAAACTTATTTTAAAAAGACACAAAATTACCTGAAAAAAAGACACAAAATTACCAAAAAAAGTAATTAAAGGGACCTTCCACATACAACACAGTAAAGTGTCATTCATATAAAACTCACATTAAACTTTCATATCAAGGTGGGGGCCACAAAATATTGTCACGAGGGCCGCAATTGGCCCGCGGGCTGCAAGTTGGAGACCTATGGCTTACACCAAAAGCTTTCCCCAGTCCCAGACTAAAAAGTGAAAGTCTTTAATAAATCTAGGAGTTTTACTGGAGTCACGGCGCTCCGTCATCTCCATGGTTACGTTTAAGGTAATCTGCTCTGTTTCATATCAGTCTTTTCTAGTCTTGGTTTGGATAATATCAAACGTGTTTGATATTATCTCAAGTCTCAGTGACGTAACACAATCACCAACCAATAGATGAGCGGGGGAAATGTCCCCGGTTCCAGACCGGCCAGTAAAACCACTTCCACAGGAAAAAGGAACGTCACAATAATATATAAACAATAAAATAATATATAAATAAATATAGTGATGTCATATATTTAGATGTTTCTTAGTTAAGAGAACAGTAAGGAGACCCAGTTAAAATGTAGAAATGAATGTATACATAAATAAGTCATAAATAATCCATGATTAATGTATGATTAACCCTTAACAGAGCACTCATTGAAATACTTGCAAATTCCAAATTTCAACCTTACAGAATATTGGAGGATATTACATACTGTCAAAATGTGTAAAAAAAAAAAACATACGGACCCGGGGGAGGGTGGTAATATTTTGAGAAAAAGTTTACGAGATTAAAGTGGCAAATCTACGAGAAAAAATGTGCAGATTTATGAGATTTAAAGTGGCGAATCTGCGAGAAAAAAGTTGCTTTTTCCCACTTTTTTCTTGTAAATCTGCAACTTTTTTCGCACAGATTTGCCACTTTAAATCTCTTAAATCTGCAACTTTTTTCTTGTAGATTTTCCACTTGATTCTAGTAAATTTGCAACTTTTTTCTCAAAATATTACCTGAAGTTACCAAATATAGTTCTTTGCCCGATAAAGGGTTAACTAAATGAAAGTTGATAGAGCTGATGAATATAATTATTCAATTAAACAGATTCATTTCTAAATGTTCCTTTCCTTTATTATTCCTTTTATCTATTTTTTGTTTCATGTCAGAAAAACAGAAACCCTTTTTCAGCTTTGTGAGGGGCATTTTGTGGCGACTTCTAAGTTTTTACTAAGAGAATGATGGGGAAAAATTGCATGGTAGGAAAAAAAAATGCTAAAAGTATCTAGTTGTAGTCTTGTAAATAGTTTCCCTGCAAGATTGACAGTCTGTCTAAAATCTCAGTGTGAGACTAAAAACTCCAAACTCTTGTCTTTAGATGTGAGCTGATCGTTTTTCCAGGAGTCTTTTCCAAATCTTTCCAAGTCTTCTGATGTATAGGTAGCATAAGTTAATTTAGGGACTTTTGGGTGAGTGTTTGGTTGCTGATAAGTGCTCAGCAGCGTGTTGAGCAGCAGGGGATGACAGCTCACTCTGCTGCACTCAAACCGCAACACAACGATCCCTCAGAAGGAAACCGCGGGCTTATCTTTCAGTGCAAACATGTGTATCTTTGTTGTTTCAGAGATAAACAAGATTAAAAGTGTTGGGTCATTTATTTGGGGCACATGAAAAGATAATAAATGTTCCCAGGTTAAGAAGTTAACCCTCTGAACCGGCACCATTGATTTTAAACATTTTAGAATTACACACCGTTTCTTAACTGTTTTATCGTTGGATTTTCAGTTTTCCTACGGCCCTTGAACGGATCGTGCGTGGCAGAAAAAGTGACCAAACAGCAGCTTTAAACTGTGATATTTCTTCAAAATAACTGTTTTTAATTCTGCTAAAAATAAAGCGTTTGCACTAATCAAATCTTGTAAAAAAAAAAAATATTTTACACTAATTAGCGCGACTGTAAAGTCATGATTGACTCTGCTGAGATGGACAGACACATTACGAAAATTTACTGAAAATCAGACAGAACTACAGGCTTTACACAGAGCAGAGAGGAGAGGTCAAGAGAGTTTGAAAGAGGTTGTAAATATTTTAATAGTTGTATATATATATATATATATATATATATAGTGTGTGTGTGTGAAGCTCTAATTTTTTTTCCTAACGTTGGTAACACTTGTGGGTACTTGGGAAAAACTCCAATTTATTCCAATTTTTCCAAAATATATAATCAAAGAAATTCAACTTTTTTTCAACTCTTTTTTATGATCTATGGCATTAGAATTGGATTTTACTGCACAAAAGACATTTTTGAGTTATCTCTTGTTCCCGCCATGATTGTGCTGTTTACATAGAGATACAGAGACGGACAGGCACATGATAAAAATGAGCTGAAAATCAGACAGAACTGCAGGCTGTTTACACAGAGCAGAGGGGAGAGGTCAAGAGAGTTGGGAAGTATAAGTTGTAAATACTTTAATAGTTAAATATATATAGTGTGTGAAGCCCTAATATTTTCCCCAGTGTTGGGAACACTTGTAGGCACTTGGGGATTCCAACTTATTCCAATTTTCAAAAAACATATATATATATTATCAAAGGAATTAAAGTTAGATTCATTTTTCAACTTTTTTTTCAGGATTTATGGCATTAGAATTGGATTTTACTGCACAAAAGATATTTTTGAGTTTTCTCTTCTTCCTGGCACATGACAAAAATGAGCTGAAAATCAGACACAACTGCGGGCTGTTTACACAGATCAGAGGGGAGAGGTCAAGAGAGGTTGGAGATAGAGGCTGTAAATATTTCAACTTTTTTATGATCTATGGCATTAGAATTGGATTTTATTGCACAAAATACATTTTTGAAGTTTTCTCTTCTTCCCGCCATGATTGTGCGGTTTCCATAGAGATACAGGACTCATATATTAATGTTTAAAAAACAAGGCCACCAAAAAAAAACTGTGAGTAAAATGTGTCAGGAGTAAGTAAGGGTTGAGGGTTCAGAGGGTTAAACCTTAAGAGTAAATCAGAAAAAAAAAGCAAGTGAGTCCAAGCCTTTCCTTCTACTTTTGAGTGTTTCAATTAAAAAGAGCATAGAAAACGAGACAATCAAAGACCTTTCTAGTGACTGTAAAGTCCAGTGGAGTAAAACCACCTGGCCTCTTGTGCTTAAATGAGGGAAAAGGGAAAAGGGGAGGCAGCAGAGCTCAACTGGTGGTGCAGCAGCTGCATCCTCAGAGCTGCATCCACGTTTCACATCTCACTTTTTAAACATGTGTGTGTGTTCACTGAGCAAAAGAGAAACTTACCAGAATCCCGGCAAACTGCTTCTCTTCCATCCTTCAGGACCTTGTCAGCGGCAAAGATCCCCTGCCTCTCTCTCGCTCTCTCGCTCTCTCTCTCGCTCTCTCGCTCTGTCGGGGATGGACTCGTCTGCTCTCTCGCTATCACAAAGTTTTCTCAGGTGGCGTTCGCTCAAGTGTCTCGGTCCCCCTCGTGCCTCTTCTGCGTTGTTTGCGAGTGTAGCTGGAGTGGCGTCGCTGCTTTGTGTTAATTCTGCCCTAATCCAGAAACTTTTCTATGCTGTGAAAGGAACATGTGACAGGCGGAGAGAGAGAGAGAGAGAGAGAGAGAGAGGGAGGGAGGAGGAGGAGGAGTGGGGAAGAAGGGGGAGGCAAGGCAACACTTTTTTTTAGTTACTTGTCCCCTTCAAAACAATTCCTCCGTCTTTGTACATGACCTGCTTCGAGGTGAACGATAAAAACAGTAAATCAGTTGGAGAGAACTCGGAGCTCAGAGGTTGCTAACGTGCGGGAAAAATTCAACTTCGGAAGGAGTCTGTTTTTCCGAAAAGATGCAGAGAAAGAATTTAGAAAAACATGTAGTAACAGATTTGCATTTTGTAGCAAAGCAGCTGCCATAACAAAGTGCCCTTTTGTGTAAAGAGATTAACTGTTAGGGGAACGTTTAGACTGCCCACTGACTACTGCTGTCTGACAGCCAAACTGGAAAAGAACACTTGAAAACAGCCAGGACTCAGAAGGAAAGTGGCTCAAAACACTTCGGATTGACTGATATGTTCATGATGGAGATTATTGTTTTAGTTTTTAGATTTGAGCAATAGTTTTTGTCCCATTTCTGTAAATATTTTAACTGTTGATTGTCAGAAATAACCCACTGTTGTAATATGTTAATAGTGCGTTCACTTTTTTTTTTTTTTTTTTTTTTTACACATTTCTGCAATGACATTTAATTAAAAATAATCAGCAGAGAGGACTTGAGAAGATCAGAAACTCAAGTAACTACTAGGGTTGTCAAAAGTATCAATACTCAAAATAGTATTGATACTAAAACGTTGTATCCGGATACAATACTCATTTTCAAAAGTATCGAGTATATGAAGCTTGTTATCATAGTTGCAGTTTCTTTTTGCACAACTGTTTTTTATTATAAATATTTAACCTGTGGTTCTGTTCATTTTAAAAATGTTGCATTATACTTGTTAATAAAAATATTTCTGTTAAATTTTGGGGTCTTTGTTTTTATACTTGTGGTATCGAAAATGGTATTGAGTGTCGAATATTTTCCTGAGTGTCGGTATCGAGTTGAAAATTTTTGTATCGTGACAAACCTAGTAACTGTTTCTTTAATTGCAAATTAATTATTTCGACACATCATTTGTCATGAAATAATACAAATGTATATCACAATTTTCCCACAAAGTTCAACAAACAGTCGAGAAATATTACATTTACAGTGATACAAGACAGAGAAATCCAGCAAACCCCGACTTGAATCAAATAATTTTACATTTATTTCTCAAGAAAAGTGACTTAAATTTTAATAATTTGCCGCAAAAGCTGCTGATATGCTTCCTGCCGACTGAGTAACTGCTTAATCTATTAACTGTTTCAAATAGGGGGCTACCCGATATGATAAAAATATGCGATAATGTTGTGGAATATCATGATAATGACATAATTAAACTGTTTTTGATTCAGAATACTGGCAAAATACAGGAAATTGCTTGAAAATATTTACTTTATTTAACAAATTGAACACTGAACTTAACACAAAAGACACCAATTTAAAAAAAAGAATTATAGTGATATTTTAAAGTGAGGTTTTATACTCCACCTCATATTGTATGAGTCATATTATATGTGTGTTTTTATACGTTTTGGACGGGTTGATGGCAAATTTCATTGTCCTAGTACTTGTTACTCTGTGAAATGACAATAAAGGAAATCTGGGTAACAATAACCATAATTTACAAATGGTAAATAGATAATTTATTTATGTTTAATCATTATTTATAAATGGCAAATAGATAGTATATCAATGTAAGTTAATAGTTACTTTACCATTAACAAACAATTAAATTATAATTAATTATGTTTCGAAATGGACTATTTATTAACGGTTTACAGTTGCACTCATAACATTTTTAACACTATATTAAGCATTTGTTAATCATTTCCAAATGATTTACATAGCTTTAACCCTTTATCGGCCAAAGAACTATATTTGGTAACTTCAGTAGATATCAGTGGGGGGGTAATATTTTGAGAAAAAAGTTCACGAGATTGAAGTGGCAAATCTACAAGAAAAAAATTCGAAGATTTATGAGATTTAAAGTGGTGAATCTGGGAGAAAAAAGTTGCTTTTCCCCCACTTTTTCTGATAAATCTGCGACTTTTTTTGCACAGATTCACCATTTTAAATCTCATAAATCTGCACATTTTTTAATCTCGTAAACGTTTTACTTTTTAATCTCGTAAACTTTTTTCTCAAAATATGACCCCCCTCCCCCGGGTCTACGTATGTTTTTTTACACATTCTGGCAGTATGTAATATCCTCCAATATTCTCTAGGGTTGAAATTTGGAATTTGCAAGTATTTCAATGAGTGTCCTATTAAGGGTTAAGAAATGGGTTGTAAAACATCTATAAAGATTAAATATGTAGACCTACTTGTAGAACTTTGTAAATTGTAAATATTTGGCTTATAAACCATCTATAAACATAACTTAGATGGTTATTGTAAAGTGTTACCGAAATCTGAATCTGAATAATCAACACCTGAGTGCAACATCACAATGCTTCAGCTAAGTGTATTTAACAGTATCTTAAAGTATTTAAAGAAAAAACATATGATGACATAATTTCTTTGGCTCTGAAATACTGCAGGTAGACTAAGTTGTCATGTGTCTGATACTGTAACTGTGTCTGATTGCATGTGAATAAAAAGCCTAGCAGACTGTACTAAAAGCATCCTGGCAAAAGGAGAAAAAAGTGGCCAAATATAGCTACCATTCACTCCCATTCAACATAAACATACACACACATGCACACGCTCATGTAGAGGAAGGAGCCTGCAGGGACCTCCATCACACACAGCACGCTGCACACTGATGAAAAGATAACTAGGTTAAAAACTCTAAAGCCTTACCATCCACGATTTGATGTTTGAAGGAAAAAAACACAATGTGAGAAAAAGAGATAAAAAAAGGGAAACCACAACTTCTACATGAGAAAAGGGAAGCAGCAGCTCAGCAGTGAGACAGTAACTGGTGTGCTCTGACTCCATCCCACCGCTTGACTCTACTAATGTATGTACACAAGGAGGCCAGCCTATTGGGCCGTCCCAGGAGGAGTGGCAGCAAGAGGTTACAGGGACCTCACCCAGAGGTCTGACGTGTCTGTTAGCTCCTGTTAGAGGAGATCCTGGGCAAACAGGCAGCTTCCAACAACAGGTTTCATAATTGACACTAGAGGTGTGAATCATCAGAGGCCCCACGATACCATTTTATCCCGATACGTGAGTCACGATATGATATTAGGGTTGTCACGATACTAAAATTTTCAACTCGATACCGATACTCAGGAATATCCATGGAATAGCCAGGGGATATGACTAATAAAACTGATAAACCTTTCGAGAGGATTTGTAAAGACTCAGACTTCTCTGTAATAAACTCTGTGGCCTTAATGGTCAAACAAAAAGCAAAGAGATGGCTTTCTCCTTTACTATTTAGAACAGGGGTTTCAAACTCAAATCACCTGGGGGCCGCTGGAGGCAGAATCAAAATGACCAAAAAAAGACACAAAATGAGAGAAAAAAAATTACTTAAAAAATACACAAAACGTCACGATACTAAAATGTTCAACTCGATACCGATACTCAGGAATAGCCAGGGGATATGACTAATCACAAATTTGACCTTTGGGTCAGTGTCAATTAGAGGTGGGGGAAATAATCAATACAGCATATTATTGCAATATTTTGGGTGGCAATATAATATTGATTCATGGCCGCCAAGTATAGATATTGAGCGTTCTGGTGGGCCGCCAGACTTTTTGGCTGCTTTTTTTTATTTATTCGGAGGCCATAGCCATATCCTGTTGGAACCTGGTCTCACAGGAATCCGTGAAATAGCCACGGATTTCGCTTAACTCAAAATCCGTGGAATAGCCACGGAATCACTCAAATTTCCGTGAAACTGACACGGATTTCGCTACAATGCAAGTTAATGACAGTCATATCCCGTGGCTATTCCATGGATATTTTTTCCTATTGGTTTGTTCCAAGTCACGTGACTTTCAAGGTCCCGGCGGTCAGAACAAAAAACATGGCGGACAGTTCTCTCATTTTTAGTGAAAAATTAATATTTTGACTTAGTTTCTGCATAAAAATGGATTTTGATCACATTTCTAGCGAGAAATATATGTTTTATTTTCTAAATCTTCACTCAGTGAATGTACATAATCACTTTGTATGTTGGAATATCCACGGGATATGACTGTCATTAACTTGCATTGTAGCGAAATCCGTGTCAGTTTCACGGAAATTTGAGTGATTCCGTGGCTATTCCACGGATTTTGAATCAAGCAAATCCGTGGCTATTTCACGGATTCCTGAGAGACCATGTTGATATAAATACTTGGTGGCCATGAATCAATATTATATTGCCAAGCAAAATATTGTGATACAATGCTGTAAAGATTTTTCCCCCCACCTCTAATTAGCAGCAAGTTACTCATTCAACTAAGCAGCTCTTGACCCAAGATACAGGACACTAAACAAGATAAACCTTTCGAGATGGCTTTACTATTTAGACCAGGGGTCTCAAACTCAAATTACCTGGGGGCCGCTGGAGGCAGTATCAAAATGACCAAAAAAAGACACAAAAAAACAGAAAAAAGACACAGAATTACCAAAAAAGACACAAAATTATTTTTAAAAAGACACAAAATGACCCAAAAAGACAGATGAAAAAAAGACGCTCTGAATTTTTTTTCAATGAAACAAAAGAAAAGTCTAACTTTGCAGCGTTATTTTGACAACTTGTGTGTGTTCATGCATGTGTTTTTGTTGTAGCAGCCTCTTTTTATTCAGTATGTTTACATGAGACTTGAAAAAAACGAATTATTGCCTTAATACAACTATAACTGGACAACTGAAGTGCATGTTGCCTATAGATTCCTTAGAGCTTCTAGTTTCATGTGATACCAGTATCTCCAGGCAACCTGATCTCACAGGAATCCGTGAAATAGCCACGGATTCGCTTAACTCAAAATCCGTGGAATAGCCACGGAATCACTCAAATTTCCGTGAAACTGACACGGATTTCGCTACAATGCAAGTTAATGACAGTCATATCTCGTGGCTATTCCAACATACAAAGTGATTATGTACATTCACTGAGTGAATATTTAGAAAATAAAACATATATTTTCCACTAGAAATGTGATCAAAATCCATTTTTATGCAGAAACTAAGTCAAAATATTGATTTTTTTCACTAAAAATGAGAGAACTGTCCACCATGTTTTTTGTTCTGACCGCCGGGACCTTGAAAGTCACGTGACTTGGAACAAACCAATAGGAACAAATATCCATGGAAAAGTGACACTTTACAATAACCATCATTTATAAATGGTAAACAGATTAAAGTTTAATCATCGGTTATAAACCGTATATTGGCCATTTAGAATGGTAAATAGAAAATGTATTAATGTTGAACTATAATTTTTTTAAAAGTCAAATAGATGGTATATTAATGTAAGTTTATAGTTACTTTACCATTAACAAACAATAACATTATAATTATTAGTTTATTTATAGTTTTGCACTCATTATAACATTTTTAACACCATATAAGTATGTAAATGATTTTAAAATGATTAATATGCCTTTAAGAAATTGTTTGCAAACATTTAAAGATTAAATATGTGGTAACACTTTACAATAACCATCATTTATAAATGGTAAACCCATAGCTTATTCATGTTTAATCATCATTTATAAACCATATACAGGCCATTTAGAATGGTAAATAGATCCTTTATTAATGTTCAACTATGTAAATAATTTAAAAAATGGCAAATAGATGGTTTATTAATGTAAGTTTATAGTTACTTTACCATTAACAAACAATTAAATTATAACTAATAGTTTATTAATAGTTTAAATTGCACTCATTTTAACATTTTTAACACCATATTGAGTATGTTAATGATTTTGAAAAAATGTATATACCTTTAAGACATTGGTTGAAATAATTAAAGATTAAATATGTATAGCACTTTGTAAATGGTTAATAATTGGTTTATAAACCATCTATAAACATTACTTAGTTGGTTATTGTAAAGTGCTACCAAAAGTCAATCAAATATGTTGGTGATGGACTCTCTCTTTCCTTTTGCATGCTTAAAATGTTGATTTATTTGCATGAATAAACTTAGTTTATGGCGAAATGCAAAAAACAAAACAAAAAAAAAAAAACAGAAACACAGCTCACACAGCAGAGTGTCTAACAAGAGGAGCACAGGAGGTGCAGCAGCTTGGAAACAGGTTTTGGTTGTGGATGATTCAGGCATGCAGAACGCTGCTGCAGATGGCTCACACTCACCAGTCCTGACCCCGCACCGATCAGGAGGCTGACAGGAGGTCCGTTTGGAATAGACTCGGCTTACAAAGCCTTCTTTTTTTAACAAAGTTGCAACTCCTTATTTTGTGCTACCTATGGCCGGAGTAACCTGTCAATAGCCGTGTTTCTTGACCTGGAAAGAAGTAAATCTGACAGCTAAATGTAAAAAGTACAATAATTGCCTCTAAATGTAGTGAACAACCTGGTCTCACAGGAATCCGTGATAAGCCACGGATTCGCTTGACTCAAAATCCGTGGAATAGCCACGGAATCACTCAAATTTCCGTGAAACTGACACGGATTTCGCTACAATGCAAGTTAATGACAGTCATATCCCGTGGCTATTCCATGGATATTTTTTCCTATTGGTTTGTTCCAAGTCACGTGACTTTCAAGGTCCCGGCGGTCAGAACAAAAAACATGGCGGACAGTTCTCTCATTTTTTGTGAAAAAAATCAACATTTTGACTTAGTTTCTGCATAAAAATGGATTTTGATCACATTTCTAGCGAGAAATATATGTTTTATTTTCTAAATATTCACTCAGTGAATGTACATAATCACTTTGTATGTTGGAATAGCCACGGGATATGACTGTCATTAACTTGCATTGTAGCGAAATCCGTGTCAGTTTCACGGAAATTTGAGTGATTCCGTGGCTATTCCACGGATTTTGAGTTAAGCGAAATCCGTGGCTATTTCACGGATTCCTGTGAGACCATGTTGGTAGTGAAGTAGAAGTAAAAAGCTACAAAAAACCTGGAAATACTCAAGTAAAGTAAGTACCTCAAAATTGTAGTTACAGTACATGTTTGCACATGCATGTCTGTTGTGCAAAGTAACTCAAGGTAAACCAAAAACCAGTTCACAGCTATTTAAATGTACACAGTGCTATCAAAACACAGCTATGCACACCCTAAAGCAGACCTCTAAATGGGACTAAAATATACAAGATAAACATCCTGCTGTAGTGAAGAAGACTTGAAACTAGCCATTTAGACCACAAACTCATTATGAAAATGGTTACTGAGGTACTAAATAAAGTAAGAAGTAGGGTTATTTTCTCATAGACTTCTGTAGAATCAGACTTATTTTTGTAGCCAGTAAAGTCTCCCCCTGCTGGTCATTAGAAAAAATGCAGGTTTAAGGCACTTCACTTTTTAGACCTGAATGCTATGTCCACTTCTCTTATACAGTCTACACTGTAAAAAATGTCTGTAGATTTTACAGTGAAAAACTGCTAAACCAGGACAGTAAAAGACCGTAAAATGACAAATGGGTTAATTCAGTTTCAGTAACAATGAAAACCGTAAATGTATATATCAGCCAAAACAGTATTTTTTTTTACAGTAAAAAGAAAAAAAATACATTACTCCACTGTAAAATACTGGCACACTGGCGTGTTTGCAAGAAAAATATACTGTATCACTGCATCACTGTCATTTTTGTATTTATCTTTTGTAAAAACAAAAAGAAATGTTCTAACAGTTAAGTGTACTAAACACCATATCTCTAACAAAAATATATTGTAATATTTAATGGTAAAATCTTTAATTTATGCTGCATTTATAAAGTATTTTCTTGTCAATTATGTGGCAAAACAGTGTTTCTTTTGATGGAAAAACTTTTTATTTATACAAGTATTTTCTTGTCAATTATGTGGCAAAACAGTGTTTCTTTTGATGGAAAAACTTTTTATTTATACAGTAAAAAATGGAATTAAATGGCAATCTTAAACGTGAAATCAACAGTGCCAATATCTTTTTACCGTAATATTAAAAACCATATTTATTACGGTAATGTTCTGGCAACAGAACAGCTGCAATTTTTTTTTATTTTTTTTTAAACAAAATATTTTTTACAGTGTATGTCACAAACCACTTTAGACGCAGTAAAGAGTGAAAATTTAGAAGAACGGTAGCAACTTGAACAAAATCTCTTACATAGAACCTCAATTTCCTCTCTTGGTGCATGAGGGGGAAAAACATTAAAATATCAGCAACTTCTTGAGGTGCATACGTATTCTTTGGGCACAAAACGTGATATTTTATATGCCAAAAGACAGACTGTATCTCAGCAAATTGATAACCTAATTAAAAGTCTAATTAGATTTTTAAGAGGCTGCATTTAAAACGTAATTATGGGATTTATTTTTAAATCATGTGAGTAGATTGTAATGAAAGCAATAAAGAACCTGTGATTAGGAACAGGTTTCTTAATCAATTGAAACATACAGAATGAACTAATAAATACTGTAAATGGTTTAATGGTGGTTGATAATGAAAATGTACTGAAACTATCCTTTTTTTGTTTTTTACCCAGCATGAGACTCGCTTTGTTTTAGTTGTTTTTACTTGTTCTCTGTTTTTATTGTTGGTCCGTCCTGCCATGTACAGCACTTTGCTAACGCTGTTTTAAACGGCTCTATAAATAAAGTTGATTTGATTTATATTTTTGTACATAAAGGCAATGCTAGGACTACTGCCAACCTATATTTGTACCCAAATTGTGCAGAGAAGTGCTGGTCCTTATTCTTTCTGTTCTTAAGATCTTTTGTTGCTTTCTCTTCCATATGCCCATTCTGAATTGGGTAAAAGGGCTTTGGTCCACTCTACACCTTTTACATGGAATAACTTACAGAATGACTGAAAAACTAACACAGTAAATGTCATTGAGCACTTTTAAATCTAAACTGAGAGTATTTGAGGACGACTCTATAACATGAACGTGTTTTTCATAATCTGATTGTCCTTGTTTTGTGTCATTTTGTAACTGTTTTGTTTTTCCTGCTGCCTGTCTTGGCCTGATCTCCTTTGAAAAAGAGGTTCTTAATCTTAATGGGATTTTCCCGGTTAAATAAAGGTGATTATATATATATAAAAAAAAAAAAAGGTTTGCATGCTCATATGCTGTTAACATTTTAACTGCTATACTGCATGTTCCCATTGTCATTGTGAGCATGGTATTATAGCGCTCAGCATGATCAGTAAGCTTCATCAGAACCACTTGTTGGATGGTCCAATACCCACAGAAACCCCCACACCTTTCTGAAGTTAAAGTCCATGTTGCCGAGGTTTAACACGAGCTGGGCTGATACTAATAGATGGAGTTAATGATTGCTCCGAGAGAATCGTCATTAAAAAAAAGTCACTGGTACGACCCAGGACATCCTGCAGCAACCATCAGTAGCAACTACAATATTTCTATTTACTCAACAGATTTAAAAAAAAACCCACCATGCTGTGGATTAGTGAAATCCAAAGAAAGCTTCATCAACCATTTTCTATATTTTCTCTACTCCAGGGTGCTGGAAAGGAGGCTCCGGCCGATTGTCGAACCTCAGATTCAGGAGGAACAATGCAGCTTCGGTCCTGGCCGTGGAACAACGGACCAGCTCTTTACCCTTTCGAGACTCCTGGAGGGGTCATGGGAGTTTGCTCATCTAGGCCCCATTTACACGAGGACGCTCGCGGGTGAAAACGACAAAATATTTTATCGGAAGTGCCTTTCGTTTAGACGCTGACGGCGTTTTGGGGGCTTAAAGACGCAAAAATCTGAAACCACCCTCCAAAGTGGAAAAGTTAAATCCGCTCCGCCGTAGCGTGTCGTCTACACTGACAAGACACAAAACTCTGATCTGATCTGCTCACGTCACGTATGTGTTTACGTCACATACATGCTCCAGTACAGGAAAATAAACAAACGTGGGATTATTTCCATGCGTCGGACCTTCAAGCTGCTCTGGCAGCTCTAATAAACTTACAGGAGTCTTTCCACCAAATGTCCAGGATATGTACAGATAGTATTAGTGAACAGAGAAGGATCTGGAATTACCTCTATCACATTTTGGATGCAGCAATTCGTTGGAGGCGAGCCAGACGGCTGTGAACGAGACCTGGGAGATGGTGGAGAACTTTGTGGAAGGAGTAGCTGATGGAAATGTGTGGCGTGAAAACTTCTGCATGCCCAAAGATGCTCTTATCGCTTTAAGTGTATGCCGCCTGGCTGCATACAATTGAATTTCACACACTTTTGCGTCACCGTATGCACGCAGATTTCCTCCCGAAAATGCTCGTCTAAACGAGGAATAAAAAGTGAAGACGCGACGCCACTTTTGCGTCTTCTGTTCAGACCGTCCTCGTGTGAACGGGGCCCTAGTCTTCACGTGTTTTGTGGATTTGGAGAAGGCTTATGACCGTGTCCCTCGGGGAGTCTTGTTGGGGGTACTACGGGAGTATGGGGTACCGGGCTCGTTGCTACGAGCTATCCGGTCCCTATATAACCAAAGTGAGAGCTGTGTCCGCATACTCGGCACAACGTCAAACACGTTCCTGGTGGGTGTTGGCCTCCACCAGGGTTGCCCCTTGTCTCCGATTCTATTTGTGGTCTTCATGGACAGGATCTCAAGGCGCAGCCGGGGGGAGGAAGGGATTCGGTTTGGTGACCTTAGAATTGCATCTCTGCTTTTTGCAGATGATGTGGTTCTTTTGGCCTCATCAGACCGGGACCTCCAGAACTCGTTGGGGCGGTTTGCAGCCGAGTGCGAAGCGGTTGGGATGAGAGTCAGCACCTCCAAGTCTGAGGCCATGGCTCTCTGCCGGAAAACGGTGGACTGCCCCCTCTGGGTGGAGAGAGGTACTGCCTCAAGGGAAGGAGTTCAAGTATCTCGGGGTCTTGTTCACGAGTGAGGGTAGAACGGAGCGTGAGATGGACAGGCGGTTTGGTGCGGCATCAGCAGTGATGCAGGCGTTGTACCGGACCGTCGTGGTGAAGAAGGAGCTGAGCCGGAAGGCAAAGCTCTCGATTTACCGGTCCATCTACGTTCCAACCCTCACCTATGGTCATGAACTTTGGGTAGTGACCGAAAGAGCAAGATCGCAGATACAAGCTGCTCAGCCTTAGAGATAGGTGGAGGAAGTCAGACATCCGTAGGAATCGGGACACCTCTAAGTGTAAATGCGGTCTGTGTTTAATGAAACCAAACCCAGGGGAAACACTTTAAAAACTCATCAGCTGATTCATACCAGAGCAAACAGAGTTTAGACGTAAACGCGCCCTAAGTGACATGCAACTAATAGAGAGGTGAAGGAATTTACTGCAAAGAATTTACAACTTGCTAATACTGTAAAGGGTGCAGAAGTCACTAAGGTTCCAGCTTAAGGTATTTTTTGCATGTCCTTCTGAAAGAACAGTCCTTTCACAAGGTCTTACATAAAAACTAAAAAAAACTAAATGAAGTTACCCCCCTCACAAAGCAAAGAAAGCTTTCAGGTCAGACCTGATGACCCTGAGTATGCATAAGAACTATGGAAATATGAGCCTGCAGTTGGTCAAAAGAAATGGGAGGATGCCTCATAGTTACATATTAACCACCAGGAGTATTTCTTTGTTAAGGCCCCATTTTCAGGTTGCAGGATGACCTTTTGAGCCAAACAACTGCAAGGCACCAACAAGGCTGAAAGATAATTACTCGAGTTATTTCTTCATTTTGCCGAACCATCTTTGAAGCAAAAAACTGAACTGAGGTGAATTCAAGAGGGACTCATTAATTACTTTCCTTTATCTAAAATACAGATGCAACAGCAGCCTCTCACAATTATACAAGCTGTTCTCCATTCTCACTCTGCATCCACTCTGCAGCATGGGGGCCCCTTGGCTCCGTCTCACATGGTGTACAACACAGAATAGCATCCAGTTATTGCTATTTACAATGCGTCATATTGTCGGGCTTGCAAAGCAGCTGTGTCTATTATCAATATTGTCAATATGCAGCGGTAAGATTGGCACTCCACGAGCTCTGTTTTGTCATGATAGACAGCTTCTTTCTTACACTGTGCACAGAAAGGTAAATATGACTTAGAAATTGTGATGGCACTCAAAGCAGCACGAGCTCTGCTCAGGCCTTTGTTCAGCCTCCAGAAAATAGAGCCAGCAAACTATGCACCACTTTGGACGGCTGAAAAATAAGAATTCTTACAATAAGGCTATGGCATTGGGAATGAGAAGATATGGGGGTTTAAAATGAAGTGCACAAATCAGGATTTTTTTTTTTTATACTGTGGCATTGAAATGACATTGACAGCTGTGGCTGACACGTTGGACGGGAAGGAGAAAAACACCAACTATGGCAGTGAATCTACCAGTAAAGAATCCAGCAATGAGTCTTTCTAAACCCCAAATATGAGTTAAAACTAGATAATCTCTAAAGAAATGTTGAGTGTATTGACGAACCTGGTCTCACAGGAATCCGTGAAATAGACACGGATTCGCTTAACTCAAAATCCGTGGAATAGCGACGGAATCACCCAAATTTCCGTGAAACTGACACGGATTTCGCTACAATGCAAGTTAATATTTTTTCCTATTGGTTTGTTCCAAGTCACGTGACTTTCAAGGTCCCAGCGGTCAGAACAAAAAACATGGCGGACAGTTCTCTCATTTTTAGTGAAAAAATCAATATTTTGACTTAGTTTCTGCATAAAATGGATTTTGATCACATTTCTAGCGAGAAATATATGTTTTATTTTCTAAATATTCACTCAGTGAATGTACATAATCACTTTGTATGCTGGAATAGCCACGGGATATGACTGTCATTAACTTGCATTGTAGCGAAATCCATGTCAGTTTCACGGAAATTTGAGTGATTCCGTGGCTATTCCACGGATTTTGAGTTAAGCAAATCCGTGGCTATTTCACGGATTCCAGTGAGACCAGGTTGGTATTGACACTGCCGAGTACTGTTTTACTGTCTGAATGTTGACGCCTGCTGTTTTTATACCTCAGGCTTTGGTAGCTAAGCAACCAGGGCCAGGTGGCGGCCACCAATCAGAGCAGAGAAATCAACTGAAATCAACTGCTCCTGTGAAGCCACTGACAGGGAGCGAAAAACAGCAAAAGGTTCTCCTCGAACAGAAAGCATTTTTGGCTAAACTATCGCTCCTATGATTGATCTGACTTCACTTTGAGCATCCTGAGTTCTTCCTGAACGTCTACATATGTGTTATGTGAAGAAAAATGAAGAAATTGTTTTTTTAGAGCGATCAGAAGAAACTGGTACCTCTGCTTTCCTCCAGAAATGTTCCCTCCTTTTTACCATGGCGGTCTATGAGGCTGTGGGTGAGTGTTGGTGGATCATAACTCTGACAGCTTTACCACACCAATATGAAGGAGAAGACTAATTTTCCTAATTAATCGAAATGAATCGCACTTTAGTCGCATATAAATATTTGACCTGAGAACAGTGAGAAGTAATTTTTTTCACATGGATTTTTAGTATACCATTGAATAATGACTGAATACATAAGCTTAAGCAACAAAAATATTGTTTATTTTTGTTCAAGTCCAACAGACCAGTGCAGTTTTTGCCATTAAGTGTAGCAATAGCATATTTATAAATATAGTACATTTCATAAATCCAGGTAGCCTATAGGTAGGTAGACCTTCTGTAAACTAGAATACTTTGGTTTTTGAAGTAAAACACAATCCACGCTAGCTAGCACACTAGCCGCTAGCTGCTATATGTTTAGCATTGAGGTGATACTTGAGGCTGGATGTGCTGCTATGGTGATATGTGAATTCCTTGTTGCATAGCAACACAACCATGCTCTTATCGACGCTTCCATCCGTTGGTTTTTAGTAACTAAATGTCCCATCATCCACGGGGCCAACCAAAGGTCTCATCAGCTTCTTCCTTCATGTTCACTGTGGTTTGTTGTTGTCTCAACTCATCAACGCTAGTTGGTGCTCCAGTATAATCAGTCCGCCTGAAACTCATCCAGTGAGAAACGTTCCGCGATGCAAAAATAAGCGTGATTAAAATGCGTCAATTTTTTTAACGCGTTAATTTTTGTGTTATTAATTAATCTTAATTAACGCGTTAAAGTCCCGGCCCTAGTTTCTATGTATAAGTTGTTTCTGTAGAGTGGTATTTGAGGCCTCGAGCACAGTTTCCAAATTTATTTTTTGACACTTTTTTCTCTCCCTCTGCGCTCTAGGGATGATGTCATCCACTCTAGCCTCTCCATAGGGTTACATTGGGGGGATTTTTTGGCGTGCTTTTGCCAAATAATTTGAAAATCGTTTGCCGAAACCCTTAAAAAAGTCATAGCACACTTGTAATGGCCGAGCTGGTCGATTTGATACCTTTTTAGTGTATGTGTGAAAAAACTCTGGGAGGAGTAGTCGACTGGGAAAAAAACACAGAAGAAACGGAAGAATAAAAATAAGCCCAGTGAATATCATATCGTGTGCTCTTTCAAGCACACTCAGTTATGGTGCTATAATATACATAAAGCAAAGAAAACCTTTGCAAAGGCATATTGTGATGTTAATCAATGAATAGAGGCTGCTACAATAGAAACACACACATATGAGCACGAACATATCCAAGCAGGGTCGACATGGAGACGTTGGCTCAAGACTCACACAACAAACAGCCTCCATGCTTTTGATACTGCCTCCACCGGCCCCCAGGTAATTTGAGTTTGAGACCCCTGGTCTAGAAGATCTAAAGAATCTATAGGTATGTCAGGATATCGTGTCAGGAAGTTGTAAAAATAACGCAGTATCAAATGACAAAAAAAAGACACAAAATTACTAAAAAAAGACACAAAATTACTAAAAAAGACACAAAATGACAGGAAAAACTAAATTACTTAAAAAAGACACAAAATGACCCAAAAAAAAAAACATAAAATTACAAAAAAAGACACAACATTATTTAAAAAAGACAAAAAATTACCAAAAAAGACACAAAATGACCAAAAATACACAAAATGACCAAAAAAGACACAAAATTACAAAAAAAGACACAGAATTACCAAAAAAGACACAAAATGACCAAATAAAGACACAAAATGACCCCAAAAAAGACACAAAATTATTAAAAAAGAAACAAAATGATTTAAAAAAAGACACAAAATAACCAAAAAAAGACACAAAATTATTTAAAAAAAGACACAAAATAACCAAAAAAGACACAAAATTATTTAAAAAAGACAAAATTATTTAAAAAAGACACTTTATTTCCACTAAAGTCACTTGCCACTTTAGATTCTTGCCATGAATGAATGAGCGAATCATGTATGTACTGTCTAATGTTTATGTCTGTGGCTTCCTATTTTGTGTGGTGTTTGTCTTGTTTGTTGTATGGCAATTAAAGTATTGAATTTGAATTTCTGAATCTGTATAGCATTTATTATTTTATTTTTTAGAAGACGAGGGACAACAGATGTACCTGCTTGCTGCTCTAGAACTCACTCTGCACCTGTTTTTTTCCTCATAACTAGAGGCAGATTACAGGTGCATTGTGTCACACATGCAGAGGAGGGGTAAAGGTTTCATTTTGTGTCTTTTTTAGTAATGTGTCTTTTTTGGTAATTCTGTGTATTTTCTTTTAGTACTTTTGTGTCTTTTTCGGGTCATTTTGTGTCTTTTTTAATAAATTTGTGTCTTTTTTGGTAATTCTGTCTTTTTTTTGGTAATTTTGTGTTTTTTCAGTCATTTTGCTGCCTTTTTTTTAGTAATTGTGTGTCTTTTTTGGGTCATTTTGTGTCTTTTTCTAATAATTTTGTGTCTTTTTTTGGTCATTTTGTGTCTTTTTTTGGTCATTTTGTGTCTTTTTTTAGTAATTGTGTGTCTTTTTTGGGTCATTTTGTGTCTTTTTTTAATAATTTTGTGTCTTTTTTTGGTCATTTTGTGTCTTTTTTTGGTCATTTTGTGTCTTTTTTTGGTCATTTTGTGTCTTTTTTTAGTCATTTTGACAACAGGCAGAGGAGGGGTAAAGGTGTCATTTTGTGTCTTTTTTAATAATGTGTCTTTTTTGGTAATTCTGTGTGTTTTTTTAGTAATTTTGTGTCTTTTTTGGGTCATTTTGTGTCTTTTTTAACAAATTTGTGTCTTTTTTGGTAATTCTGCCTTTTTTTGGGAATTTTGCTGCTTTTTTTGTAATTGTGTGTCTTTTTTGGGTCATTTTGTGTCTTTTTTAATAATTTTGTGTCTTTTTTTGGTCATTTTGTGTCTTTTTTAATAAATTTGTGTCTTTTTTTGGTCATTTTGTGACTTTTTTTAGTCATTTTGACAACAGGCAGAGGAGGGGTAAAGGTGTCATTTTGTGTGTTCTTTAATAATGTGTCTTTTTTGGTAATTCTGTGTATTTTTTTTAGTAATTTTGTGTCTTTTTTGGGTCATTTTGTGTCTTTTTTAATAAATTTGTGTTTTTTTTTTGGTAATTCTGTCTTTTTTTGGTCATTTTGTGTTTTTTCAGTCATTTTGCTGCTTTTTTTTAGTAATTGTGTGTCTTTTTTGGGTCATTTTGTGTCTTTTTTTTTTAGTAATTGTGTGTCTTTTTTGGGTCATTTTGTGTCTTTTTTTTTTAGTAATTGTGTGTCTTTTTTGGGTCATTTTGTGTCTTTTTTAATAATTTTGTGTCTTTTTTTGGTCATTTTGTGTCTTTTTTTAGTCATTTTGACAACAGGCAGAGGCGGGGTAAAGGTGCGTGGTTTTGATAGAATCACTTCCCTTCAGGTTTCCTGAAACATCCTTGAGATGTTGATGCTGCACTTCTGAACAAACACCAAACAGCTCAGCCTGACTGTGCGATGGGGCCCCCTAGTGGTGGCATCATGTAACTCCATCCTGATCTTTCTGACCGTTCTCCTGTCTCCTCCACTCCTCAAAGAGAGATTAAACAAGGAGCTTTCATGCATTACATAACAGCACCGTCACTGTTACACTTGTATGACTGTATCACTTTCAATGTATCCCTCCTGACTAGGGCTGGGCGATACGGACCAAAAGTCATATCCCGATATATTTATGCTGAATATCGATATACGATATATATCCCGATATATTTATCGCAAAGTGAGAGCAAATCAGTCAAAGTCAAATATGACATGTCACAAGTACTTTTATTGAAACCGTTTATTAAAGTGAACATAAATACTGGGTAACACTTTACAATAACCAACTAAGTAGTGTTTATAGATGGTTTATAGACCAGTTATTAACCATTTACAAAGTGCTACACAAATTTAATCTTTAAATGTTTTAAACCAATTTCTAAAAGATATATGAATCATTTCAAAATCATTAACATAATTAATATGGTGTTAAAAATGTTAAAATGAGTGAAACTAATACTATTAATGAACTATTAATTAAAATGTAATTGTTTGGTAATGGTAAAGTAACTATAAACTTACATTAATATACCATCTATTTGTCATTTAAAAATGATTTAGTTAGTTAATCTTTAATAAATAATGTATTTACCATTCTAAATAGCCTATATACAGTTTATAAATGATGATTAAACATTAATAAACTATCTGTTTACCATTTATAAATGATAGTTATTGTAAAGTGTTACCAAATACTGTATAACAGAAGTACCTTTTTAAAAAAATCAAAGCTCCATAAAGTACACATTTAAATAAAAAAAAGAAATCTGAAATAAAAATACCCTATGAAATAAAATAGGCAAATCTTTTTCTGACATAAATATATATATATATATATATATATATATATATATATATATACCCTAACCCTAACCCCAACCCTAACCCTATGTGAGAAAAGAATAACAAACATTACAAAATAACTTAAGATAACAAACCCTATGGGCAGCATTTATATATAAAGAAAGAAAAAATAATAACTTTATTGATATATGTGATATGGTCTAATTCCATATGACATTTAAAAATATATCGATATATCTTTTATATCGATATATCGCCTAGCCCTACTCCTGACCCTGATTTTCTCCTGTTTTGCTCCACTCCTGTAGTATCTGGGCATTCCTTCGGTCCAGACATGTCTGGACTCAGGCTTCACTAAAATAACAATGAAATATCTCAGAGTCCAGAGAATGTGAAAGCTGTCTGATACCAGCCATGGGAAGTGCTGTCAAAATATTTATTACAGATGTGTTACTGTGCATATGTCACAGATTCCTTAACGATACCTTTCATGGGGGGGAATCATCACTTTTACATTCTTACATAAAGTTTTCCATTACAGCGTTCATAAATCTAGACCACCACCATTCTCCCTCAGACAAACAACTACTGTTGGCTATTTTGTGATCTTTCCATGATTTTAACCTGAGTGTTTTTATTCCACCTTAAAGCTGCAGAATTTTTGACACTATATAATAATAGAAATAATAATTTACACAGCAAGGATACACTAGGGCTGGGCTAGCCTGGCTAACACCAGACTAATCTCAAATGAGATTTAGTCTGGAAACCAGCCGTTCGTTTCTCCGTAGAGGAGGTGTGGTTTACGATCCTCTGGAGCCGTTTATTGGGCTAGCGGCGCTAATAGCGGCGCTAATAGCCCCGCTACCGGTGATCTCGCTACGAGCGGGGGGACAGCGGAGCCGCCAAGAGACCTTTCACCTTTCAACTTTCGCTCTAAACTATTTAAAACACCATCTACAGCTAAAGAGAGTTTCGCGTCTGCAGCAGCCATGTTGGATCCGTAAGAAAACTACAAAACTACAAGCTTCCGTCTTCCGGGTTGTACGCGTCATCGTCTTGCCGTCCCTCCCCGCTCTGTGATTGGATCCCTAAAACAGGGCTAAGAAACCTCCCTGGTTGCCAGACTGGATGGAGGTTCGCAAGGCAGTATGGGTATAACTAACAGTGTGTATATGCTAACTGTTAGCCTGTTAGCACATACACACTATACTGCTACAGAGCTAACTGTTAGCCTGTTAGCACATACACACTGTACTGCTACAGAGCTAACTGTTAACCTGTTAGCACATACACACTGTACTGCTACAGAGCTAACTGTTAGCCTGTTAGCACATACACACTGTACTGCTACAGAGCTAACTGTTAACCTGTTAGCACATACACACTGTACTGCTACAGAGCTAACTGTTAGCCTGTTAGCACATACACACTGTACTGCTACAGAGCTAACTGTTAACCTGTTAGCACATACACACTGTACTGCTACAGAGCTAACTGTTAACCTGTTAGCACATACACACTGTATGGCTATAGAACTAACTGTTAGCCTGTTAGCACATACACACTGTACTGCTACAGAGCTAACTGTTAACCTGTTAGCACATACACACTGTACTGCTACAGAGCTAACTGTTAGCCTGTTAGCAATTGACCTATTTTATTTCATAGACTATTTTTATTTAAGATGTTTTTTCATTTAAATGTGCACTTTATGGAGCTTTGATTTAAAAATAAATAAATAAATAAAAAAGGTACTCCTGTTGTTATACAGTATTTATGTTCACTTAAAGAAACGGTTTCAATAAAACTACTTGTGACATGTCATATTTGGCTTTGACTGAACATTTCCTCTCACTTTGCGAGAAAAATATCGGTATATATATCGTATATCGATATTCAGCCTAAATATATCAGGATATAAAAGCCCTATTGGTGACCGATCAGTTCCTAATGGATCTGCTGCTATTTTCTAAGTGCCATTCATTATTGTAAGAATGTGAAATGTTTTGGCCTGGTAACCATTGCTGATACTTACCTCCATGTTTTTTTAACATATGCAGATTAGTGTGTTACCTACAGATAGGGCCTAAGGAAAGCAAACAGAAAGCTCAAGGCTGGCTGAAAGAAAGGCCCTCCTGTGTGTGGATAAGGATATGGTGGGAGGGGGCTGGGCTTACTGCCATTCATGCATGCACAACTTCTGTTGACATACCCTACTTCCACCATTCAGTCCACCAACCAATGTGGTTATGTCACAGCAATAATCCTCAAACATATAGAACTACTAGAAGTTTTATTATCGGTTAGACTGCCAATTATTTTCTTGATTCATCATTAAAGGACAGTAAGAAAAGTGAAAACTGTCGTACAATTCCCTTTGTTTTGTTCGACCAATAGTCCCAACCGCCCAAGTATTCAATCTAAAATTGAAGTGACTTTAGTGGAAATAAAGTGTCTTTTTTTTAATAATTTTGTCTTTTTTTAATAATTCTGTGTCTTTTTTTGGTTATTTTGTGTCTTTTTTTAAATAATTTTGTTTCTTTTTTTAATAATTTTGTGTCTTTTTTGGGGTCATTTTGTGTCTTTTTGGTCATTTTGTGTCTTTTTTGGTAATTCTGTGTCTTTTTTTGTAATTTTTTGTCTTTTTTAAATAATGTTGTGTCTTTTTTGGTAATTCTGTGTCTTTTTTAAATAAATTTGTGTCTTTTTTTAGTCATTTTTTGTCTTTTTTTGGTTATTTTGTGTCTTTTTTCAAGAATACAATCTTGTATAAAAATGGGAAAACCAACATTTATTTACATTTGAACTAGTGTTTTCTGGGCATGTTTTGCTAAAACACATTAATAAATAAAGGTGTCTACATAAGAGTGACATGAGTGTGTCATAAACATGACATGGCATGTGTCATAAACATTAATGACACTTTGAAGTAACATTAATGCTCATGATACTTGTCATGTCATGTTTATGACAGGCTTGTGTGACTCTTATGTAGACACCTTCAAAATAAAGTGTTACCATATCTTGCTTAAGTCACAAAGGCATGTTCAAAAGATTGCCTAAGTCATTTATTTCTCTTAACTTACATAATTTACACACAGTGTTATTACTATGCCAATAGCCATCCTTTGTTACATCCTTTTTTAGTGAAATGATCAATCAATGTCATATGTTACACTTTTGGTGAAGTTTTTTGTGTTTCCTACAAAACTTGAAAAAATTAGTTAGGCGATTATTTTAACAGGGTGACAATATGGTCTAATTCCATTTCACATTTAGCCCATAAGAACCCAGACTCATTAATCCTTAAAGGAAAATTATGGGGGATATACAACAGAATAAGCAGACCACATAGCACACATTTATGATGTTTAAAAAAAATAAAAAATACTAGCCCGAAATGTCAAAGATCTTTGATCTGACATATATGTCACATTGAGCGTTTATGGAATTTATGTTTATGATATTTCTTATTTTTGACTGAATAAACTAGACACCTTTTCTGCTTACTGTGACATCTGTACAGCACTTTGGTCAACCCTGGTTGTTTTAACTGTGCTCTATAAATAAAGTTTGACTTGACTTACAAAAACACAAATTTGCCTTTTTCTTTGCATCTCCACAACATATATAAAAAGTGTGACATTAATACTGCTGTTAGACTACAAATTCCATTTCAGATTTGTTTTAAGTAACAAAATAAAATTAAATCAATAATACATGAATATAAATAACGCTGCCTCATTTGATGGCTTCTCAACAAGCTACTGTAGCTGTAAAACACTGAAAAACACGCTTATGTACTTGAGAAAACATACATGAACATTACTAGAACATTTAAAATGTTTGCCGTGGGTTCTTATGGGTTAAAAATATGTCTATATATATATTGTTTTTTTTTTCAAACTTCTCTTTATTGGGTTTTTTTTCTTTCATTCACATACAAAAATAAAGAATGTACATGTTCATTTATGCTTAAAATCAACACGAATCAACAGAATGATAGTAAAAAAATAAAAGCAATAAAAAACACACAAAAAACAAAAACAAAACAAAACAAAACAAAAAAAAACCTAGGTGGAGTCTAATCAAATATCAAAACAAAAATAAGGTTTACAAATAAAATAGATTTAAATATGAATAATACTCAGAGGATGTCAAGTTTTCCAAAATTTACATTTGTTAATTTTTCATGGGGTTATATTTTGTATAATAATCCATAAATGGCTGCCATATTGTGTAAAAGGTATCTATCTATCTATCTATCTATCTATATTTTTATATGGATATATCGCCCAGCCCTACTCTGAATACTCCCTCTGCCATAACCAGAGGTGGAAAAAGTATTCAGATCCCTTTCTTAAGTAAAAGTACTAATATCACAATGTGAAATTACTCCACTACAAGTAAAAGTCCTGCATTCAAAATGTACTTAAGTGAAAGTACAAAAGTATCAGCATCAAAATGTACTTAAAGTATCAAAAGTAAAAGTACTCGTTATGCAGCATGGAGCCAGTTAGTTTTTTTTTATATATTCCAAATATTATATTAGATTATTATTATTGATGCATTTATGTATACAGCATTTTAATATTCTCAAGGTAGGGCTCATGTTGACTACTTAATATACTGTTATGAGGTTTATTTTAAAAAGTGTCTAATCTCCTAAATTTATTGTGTTTTTTATGTTAAATCTCGACCTTAAAAGTAACTAAAGCTGTCAGCTAAATGTAGTGGAGTAAAAAGTGCAATATTTGCCTCAAAATGTAGTGAAGTAGAAGTATAAAGTGACATAAAATGGAAATACTCAAGTAAAGTACAAGTACCTCAAAATTGTAGATAGATAGATAGATAGATAGATAGATAGATAGATAGATAGATAGATAGATAGATAGATAGATAGATAGATAGATAGATAGATTACTTTATTCAACCCCGAAGGGAAATTCGGTTGTCACAGCAGTCCGATATTAAAGTACAATAAAATACAATAGAATAAAATACTGAGGTAGCATAAATAAAAACAACAATAGAAAAAAACACAGAATAGAACAAGGACATTTAAGAAGTTAAAAAAAGAACATCAGTTGGTAGGATGGTTGGCAAGATGATGGTAATAATTAAACTGGTGATATGATGGCAACAATGCTATAGTGACTAGTCGGTATATAATAATAATAATAATAGTACAGTATATAATATAATATATATAATATAATATGTAATAATAGATAATAAACAATATAAAACTTAAGTACTTAAGTACAGTACTTGAGTAAATGTACTTAGTTACTTTCCACCACTGGCCATAACTCACCTACATAAGTCGACTTACTCAGTGACAGGAAGCAGTGGTGGAAAGTAACTAAGTACATTTACTCAAGTACTGTACTTAAGTACAATTTTGAGGTACTTGTACTTTACTTGAGTACTTTCATTTTATGTCACTTTATACTTCTACTTCACTACATTTTGAGGCAAATATTGTACTTTTTACTCCACTACATTTAGCTGACAGCTTTATTTACTTTTCAGGTCGAGATTTAACATAAAAAACACAATAAATTTAGGAGATTAGACACTTTTTAAAATAAACCTCATAACAGTATATTAAGTAGTCAATATGAGCCCTACCTTGAGAATATTAAAACGCTGTATACATAAATGCATCAATAATAATAATCTAATATAATATTTGGAATATATGAAAAAAACTAACTGGCTCCATGCTGCATAACGAGTACTTTTACTTTTGATACTTTAAGTACATTTTGATGCTGATACTTTTGTACTTTGACTTAAGTACATTTTGAATGCAGGACTTTTACTTGTAGTGGAGTAATTTCACATTGTGGTATTAGTACTTTTACTTAAGTAAGGGATCTGAATACTTTTTCCACCTCTGACAGGAAGTGTTTGAGGCAGAAGTCCCGCCCCTTTATCTACACCCCCACCCCCCACGCGCCTTAAGTAGACACACAACAAGGGGGAAGGGGCCGGTGCCACGTGTTTGTCCACGCTGAGATAAAATAACGGCTTTTCAACTGTCTGCATCACAATAAGTGACCATCATGATCATAACCGGCTGTCCAGCTCATAAACACGTGTTGATTGATTGTTTTTCCTCCCTTATGATGATTCTGACACATTTACTGCCTCAACATTAAAACGTAAAGTTGCTCTTATAGGAGGATATAATCACATTATAGCATATGTCCATTATTATTCTGTTAGAGCATTTAAATTAAACACCATGCCGTGTCTCTGTTTGATGAGGAGGTGTTGTCTTACCGTGCAGATGAGCTCTCCTCTGCTTCAGTTGGAGTGCAGCTTTTTTTTCTCCGCCAATATTGGATCATTGGAAGTTGCATCACCTTGGTTTTCTTCCGTCCTCCTTCGGTCACAGCCCGGCCAACAACTTCTCCATAAGCCCCTCCTTTATGCACTGTGAGATAGGCGGGGGTCAGCTGCATGTGAGGAGACCTGTCACACACGTTCAGTGCTCAGGGTGCCTGGATTTCTCATTGACACCTACGGGGCTGCATGGAGAAGTTGCATAAAGATGTGCTCAATTATTCTTTAACCCTCTGAAATCTTCGGCTGTTATGTCCTGTTAAAAAATCTTCACCATGCCATGTTGGTATCAGTTTTTTTTTTCAGCGTGACGTCATCTATATGTACTGATAATTATTTTTTTAACTTTGACTTAAATGTTGAACCCAAAAGAAACAAAAGAAAACATAAAATCTGATCTTGAAAATTATATTTCAATACAAAGAATTTTAAATGTTGCAGATATGAAAACAGGTTGCAAATATTAGGCTATAACAGGTAAAATGAGGATAATATCTAGTTCTATATTTTTATACTAAATATATTTTACATTATCTCCATTGCAGTTTTCAGAAGTGTTTCAAGAAGTGATTTGCCGGTTCTTTCATGGACTCTAGAGGGTTAATTAAACGTAAAATCCAACCCAATTCACTTTATTTATATAGCACGATTTAAGAAAACGCAAGGTTTCGAAAGGGCTGCACAAAAAGATGAACACAATAAATAGATAGCACAATAAAAAAGATAAGTAGACACTAGAACGATAAAAATACAAAAATAAATAAAATGCACTGCCAGCACAAAATAAAATATGCATGTATACACATAAAATTATAAAATAAAATAAAATCATAAAATCAACACTCTACTTGGTGTCAAAAGCCCAAAGAGAAGTAAAGCAATTAAGTAGCAAAGTCGAATATTTTGCCTTTTAAAGCACAATAAACAAGATTGACATTAGGACGATAAAATACAATAAGATAAAAAATAAATAAATAAATAAAATGCACTGCCAGCACAAAATAAAATATGCATGTATACACATAAAATTATAAAATCATAAAAATCGTCAAATCAACACTCTACATGGTGTCAAAAGCCCAAAGAGAAGTAAAGCAATTAAGCAGCAAAGCCGAATAGTTTTGCATTTTAAATGAAGGTGACTAACACCAAACTTGAATGCCACACACACACACACACACACACACACACACACACACACAGTGATAGATTAATCAATGCTATTATAAAGGTATTGTGGCGCTGATTCTCGACATAATGCATGTTTCTGTGCAGCTACACGTGGAGGAATGACTGTGTTGCACAATCTTTTGTTATAAGAGCATGCTGCAACGATTCCTCACACACACACACACACACACACACACACACCCCTGATGAGTGTGTGTATGTGTGTGTGCAGTGCAATCAGATGGCATTGCAAGCGATATGTGCTTTAATGATAATGCGAATAGTGTCGGAGCCCCGGTGAAGGCGGGAGGTAATGAGTGCACGCGATGCTCCAGACAGGTGTGGTAGCCTCGATCACCCCGGTGAGATGGAGGAGCTCCGGGGCGTCTCAGTGTGAGATAATAGACAATCAATGTGTGACGGATGACAGATGCAGCCGAGGGATGGATGATGGCAGTTCCACAGGTTTTTGGCATGCAGATGCGGGCTTTACCTTGTTTTTTTAGGGGGGAGGGGGGGACCGATCGGGTTGTAGGGCTGTTTGGAAGGCAGAGGAGGAGCAGGAGGAGGTGGTGAAGGAGGAGGAGGAGGAGGAGGAGGAGGAGACACGCAGGCAGGCGCGGTGATGGTCAGACAGGAGGGAGGTGAGGGGTTTGAATGATTTTGGGGTGGTGGTCAGAATTTTGCCCAGACGATTAATAGTGTGAAAGAAAACGCTTCACTTTTTTTTTTTTTTTGGATCTATAAGATAAGAAAAAATAAGTGATTTATAGTATACAGTTGTGGAAAAAAATATTAGACCACCCTTGTTTCCTTCAATTTCTTGTTCATTTTAATGCCTGGTACAACTAAAGGTACATTTGTTTGGACAAATATAATGATGACAACAAAAATAAGTCGTAAGACTTGAAATTTAAGAGCTGATATCTAGACATTTTTCATGGTTTTCTTGATGATTTTGGTTATTATCAACAAAACCATGGAAACAATCTGGCAACCACAGCTGGTGTTTTTTTTACAGTGTAGATCAGGGGTCCCAAACTCAAATTACCTGGGGGCCGCTGGAGGCAGTATCAAAATGACCAAAAAAAGACACAAAATTACAAAAAAAAAAGACACAAAATAACAGAAAAAAAGACACAAAATGACCCAAAAAATGCCCAAAATTACGAAAAAAGACACAAAATTATTAGAAAAAGACACAAAATTACAAAAAAAACCCACAAAATTACCACAAAAAAAAAAAAAAAAATTACATGACATAACATTTCCACTTCTTCCGATAACAACAACAGGGCAGATAATAAACGCTCCGGTAGCAGCTGCCTTTCTTTTTGTTAACGTCGTCATAGAAACAAGTGAAACAAAGCTCCAGCTGGAGTAATAAAGGGACCTTCCACACACAACACGGTAAAGAAACATTAATATAAAACTCACATTAAACTTTCATATCAAGGTGGGGGCCACAAAATATCATCACGAGGGCCGCAGTTGGCCCACAGGCCGCGAGTTTGAGACCCCTGGTGTCGATGATGTGTTCTTTAGTGAAATCTGAGCTCAGTAAATTTCACAGTTGCAGGAGCATGATCAGCCAGTGAAAACAGGTGGCACACGGTCTCTTTGACCTACCGCTACATTAGTTAAACGCTCAATTAATACACTTTCAATACACTATAAAACCCAATAGTTCATGTACCAATTTAAAATAAGAATCCAAGCTGTGTTTCTGCTCTCCCTCACCTGCCTCATCTATTTAGATTTCAGGTTGACCAAAAAAGACACAAAATTATTTTAAAAAGACACAAAATGATCAAAAAAAGACTCAAGAAAAACTAAATTACTTAAAAAAGAAACTATATGACCAAAAAAGACGCTAATTACCAAAAAAGACACAATTTTTGTAAAAGACACAAAATGACCCAAAAAAGACACAAAATGACCAAAAAAGACACAAAATGACAGAAAAAAACAAATTACTTAAAAAAGAAACAAAATGACCAAAAAAGACACAAAACTATTTAAAAAAAGACACAAAATTACCCAAAAAGTAATTAAAGGGACCTTCCACACACAACACGGAACCACAAAATGACGTCACGAGGGCCACAATTGGCCCGCGGGCCGCAAGTTTGACACCCATGGTGTAGATGATGTATTCTTTAGTGAAATCTGAATCTCATCTGTTAATTTCACAGTTGCAGGAGCATGATCAGCCAGTCTTTGACCTACTGCTACATTAATCAAACATCTGTAGCCATTAATTAATACACCTTCAATACATTATAAGATCCAATTGTTCTTTTACCAATTTAAAACAAGAATCCAGGCTGTGTTTCTGCTCTCCCTCACCTGCCTTGTCTATTTAGATTTCAGGTTGACCAAAAAAGACACACATTTAAAAAAAACAAAAAAAGACACAAAATGACCCAAAAAATGACCAAAAAAGATGCAAAATTATTTAAAAAAAAGACACAAAATGACCAAAAAAAGACACAAAATGACATAAAAAACTAAATTACTTAAAAAATAAACAAAATGACCAAAAAAGAAACATAATTACCAAAAAAGACACAAAATTATTAAAAAAAAAAGACACAAAATGACCCAAAAAGTAATTAAAGGGACCTTCCACACACAACATGGTAAAGGAACCACAAAATATCGTCACAAGGGCCGCAATTGGCCCGCGGGCCGCAAGTTTGACACCCATGGTGTAGATGATGTATTCTTTAGTGAAATCTGAATCTCATCTGTTAATTTCACAGTTGCAGGAGCATGATCAGCCAGTCTTTGACCTACTGCTACATTAATCAAACATCTGTAGCCATTAATTAATACACCTTCAATACATTATAAGATCCAATTGTTCTTTTACCAATTTAAAACAAGAATCCAGGCTGTGTTTCTGCTCTCCCTCACCTGCCTTGTCTATTTAGATTTCAGGTTGACCAAAAAAGACACACATTTAAAAAAAACAAAAAAAGACACAAAATGACCCAAAAAATGACCAAAAAAGATGCAAAATTATTTAAAAAAAAGACACAAAATGACCAAAAAAAGACACAAAATGACATAAAAAACTAAATTACTTAAAAAATAAACAAAATGACCAAAAAAGAAACATAATTACCAAAAAAGACACAAAATTATTTAAAAAAAAAGACACAAAATGACCCAAAAAGTAATTAAAGGGACCTTCCACACACAACATGGTAAAGGAACCACAAAATATCGTCACAAGGGCCGCAATTGGCCCGCGGGCCGCAAGTTTGACACCCATGGTGTAGATGATGTATTCTTTAGTGAAATCTGAATCTCATCTGTTAATTTCACAGTTGCAGGAGCATGATGAGCCAGTCTTTGACCTACTGCTACATTAATCAAACATCTGGAGACATGAATTAATACACTTTCAATACATTATAAGACCCAATTGTTCATATACCAATTTAAAACAAGAATCCAGGCTGTTCCTGCTCTCCCTCACCTGCCTCGTCTATTCAGATTTCAGCTTGTGATGTCCTACTTCTGCCTGAGTGGCTGTCCACAACCCTGCAACACAGGCACAGGGTTGGTAAATTCCACTGCGGTTTATGTTTGAAGTTTGAGGAAATGATAACACTAACCACAGCGTATGAACAGCCAGTTTTTCCAGCTGACAAATACAACACAAGGTACCTGTGTAGGACATGGATGACTGAGCGTCCATACAACCATGTTTGATCACTGATACCGCCCTGCAACCTGCAACACGCTGCAGTGGAAAAAAAAACACAGAATTATGCAAGACGTTGTATAATCCCCTAAAATATAGCACAATATTAAATAGCACAGAATACATTGGTAACACTTTACAATAACCATCTAAGTGATGTTTATAGATGGTTTATAAACCAGTTATTATTAACCATTTATAAAAATTCTATACATATTTAATCTTTAAATGTTTTCAAGCAATGTCTTAAAGGTATATGAATCATTTTGAAATCATTTACACACTTAATATGGTGTTAAAAATGTTATAATGAGTGTAAAGCTATTAATAAACTAATAATTATGTTTGTTTATGGTAAAGTAATCTATTTGGCATTTATAAATTATAGTTCAACATTATTACATTTTCTATTCACCATTCTAAATGGCCTATATACGGTTTATAAATGATGATTAAACATTAATAAACTATCTGTTTACCATTTATAAATGGTCTATTTACCATCTATAAATGATGGTTATTGCAAAGTGTTATCAATACATTTGATGGGATCACTTCCTTGTTTTGGTATTGGAAAATCGGTAACGCTTTATATTAAGGTCCTTGTAATAACCATTAATTAACAAGTAATAAGGCCCTTGTAAGTCCTTACAAGATGCTTATTAACATTATTGTGTGTTTATAAGCTTATATAAGTGTTAATAATGGCATTACAAACACCCATGACTATTTATGACCCCTTATTTTGTTTGCTTATTGATATTAAAATATACTTTATTGCTCATCTATTATAAGTTAACTATAAGTTAACTATGCTTTTTGCAACTACCGGATCTAAAGCGAGAACAATGCCTTATTACTTGTTAATTAATGGTTATTAAGGACCTTATTATAAAGCGTTACCGGAAAATCTAATGCAATACCTTCAATTTTAGATTTTTTTTAAAATCTAGAACAGACCTTAAAGTTTCCTCTAATCATGTATGGTTTAGTGAACCTGGCACAGGCTCAGGGGCCAAAGCGTCGGGGCCCTGCTTAGCTCTCACCTATAAAATGTCATGTACTAACCTAAAAGACACTCAAAATGCTCACAAAGAAGCATAAAATGACTACAAAGACAACAAAACAGCAACAAAGAGATCACAGAGAGGGAAAAACAACCACAAAGAGACACCGATAAACTACAAAGAGACTCAAAATGACCAAAAATGAACATACAATACGAAACAGAAACAAAAAGAATACTAAGAGGCCAAAACACCTACAAAGAGACTCACAATGACTACAAAAAGTGTCAAAACAACCACAAGGAAACACCAAGCAACTACAAAGATTAAAACATGTTCAACATTATCGAAAATGACCAAAACTATTTTAAAGTGACTACAAAGAGACTCACAGCAGCGATGAAAAGGGCCAAACAACTACAAAGAGACTTAAATTGAACACAAAGGATCATAAAATAACAACAAAGAGAAACAACAAGACTCAAAATAACTACAAATACGGGCAAAACAACCACAAAGTGACACAAAAAACTACAAATAATAATACATATATATATCTACAGAAAGGGGCAAGTGTTCACAAAATGAACAAACACAATTTCAAAGAGACGCAAAAAAAATTTAAAAAGTGACAATGAAACTACAAAGAGACATGAGAGACAAAAAAAGGGGGAAAACCAAAACTAAGAGACACCAAGCAACTACAAAGATTGAAAAAAGATTATTAAACATTATCAAAATCAACAAAACTATTTTAAAGTGACACAAAACAACGACCAAGAGACAAAATGCCTACAAAGAGACTCACAGCACGACGAAAATAAATAACTAAACGACCAAAACAATTAAAAAGTGACACAAAACAACTACAACGAGACAAAAAAGGGGGAAAACAACAACTAAGAGACACCAAACAACTACAAAGAGACTCAAAATGACCAGAAAGGAAAAATACAACACAAAACAAAAACAATACAAAGAGGCCAAAACACCTACAAAGAGACTCACAATGACTACAAAGAGACTCACAGCAGCAAGGAAAAGGGCAAAACAACCACAAAGCAACTCAAATTGATCATAAAATAACAACAAAGAGACACCAAACAACTGCAAAGATACAAAGAATTACTACAAATTACGGACAAACGTAAAAAATAATAATAATAAATGACCAAAACTATTAAAAAGAGACAGCAAACAACTGCAAAGAGACTCAAAATGACCACAAAGGAACATAAAATACAAAACAAAAACAATACAAAGAGACCAAAACAACCACAAAGCGACTCAAATTGATCATAAAATAACAACAAAGAGACACCAAACAACTGCAAAGATACAAAGAATTACTACAAATACGGACAAACGTAAATAATAATAATAATAAATGACCAAAACTATTAGAAAGAGACACCAAACAACTGCAAAGAGACTCAAAAGGACCACAAAGGAACATAAAATACAAAACAAAAACAATACAAAGAGACCAAAACAACCACAAAGCGACTCAAATTGATCATAAAATAACAACAAAGAGACACCAAACAACTGCAAAGATACAAAGAATTACTACAAATACGGACAAACGTAAATAATAATAATAATAAATGACCAAAACTATTAGAAAGAGACACCAAACAACTGCAAAGAGACTCAAAATGACCACAAAGGAACATAAAATACAAAACAAAAACAATACAAAGAGACCAAAACACCTACAAAGAGACTCAATATGACTACCAAGAGACTCACAGCAGCAAGGGAAAGGGCAAAACAACCACAAAGAGACTCACAATGGCTAAAAAAGGATCATAAAATAACAACAAAGAGAAACAAAAAAAAAACTACAAAGAGACACAACAAGACTCACAATGACTACAAATAAGGGCAAAAATACTTTCATTAAAAAGTGACACAAAACAACTACAAAGAGACAGGAGAGACAAAAAGGGGAAAGACAACAACCAAGGGACCCAAAACAACTATAAAAAATACTATACTATAATAACTGCTATAGAAAAGATGGCGGGGCCTTTTGCGTGTCTGTGCCCAGGGGCCCATCGTCTCATAATCCGCCCATGCCTCTGGTATCTATAGTAACAAGAATTCTTCCCGTGCCCTGACTCTGACCTGAAGGATAATACGTTAATGTTTAGAGAGCGGTGTTTCTGAGAGGAAGCCTCCTCAACATGGATGTTTCCTGAAGGTTTCTATCTGTGATCCATTCTCTCGACTTTCTGTTTATATCTCCACAGATGTTATAATTATAATTTTGTGTCTTTTTTTTGTAATTTTGTGTCTTTTTTTATTAAAGTCATTTAGTGTTTTTTCAATCATTTTGTGCATTTTTTTGGTCATTTTCTGTCTTTTTCAAGTAATTTAGTTTTTTTTTCTTTCGTTTTGTGTCTTTTTTTTGTAATTTTGTGTATTTTTGGTAATTTTGTGTGTTTTTTTTAAAGTAATTTAGTGGGGTTTTTTGGTAATTTTGTGTCTTTTTTTAAAAGTAATTTAGTGTTTTTTTTGTAATTTTGTGTCTTTTTTTGGTAATTTTGTGTCTTTTTTAAGTAATTTAGTTTTTTCTGTCATTTTGTGTCTTTTTTGGTCATTTTGTGTCTTTTTTGGGTAATTTTGTGTCTTTTAAAAATACTTTTGGTAATTTTGTGTCTTTTTTGGTCGTTTTGTGTCTTTTTTTAGTCATTTGTATCTTTTTTGGTCATCTTCTGTCTTTTTTAAGTAATTTAGTTTTTTTCTGTCTTTTTGTTTCTTTTTTTGGTCATTTTGATACTTTAAGTTATCAGTGTTATTAACCCTTAATAGGGCACTCATTGAAATACTTGCAAATTCCAAATGTCAACCCTAGAGAATATTGGAGGATATTACATACAGCCAGAATGTGTAAAAAAAAAACATACGGACCCGGGGGAGGGGGGTAATATTGTGAGAAAAAAGTTTACGAGATTAAAGTGGCAAATCTACGCAAAAAAAATGTGCAGATTTATGAGATTTAAATTGGTGAATCTGCGAGAAAAAAGTTGCTTTATTCCCACTTTTTTCTCGTAAATCTGCGACTTTTTTCGCGTAGATTTGCCACTTTAAATCTCTTAAATCTGTGACTTTTTTCTTGTAGATTTTCCACTTGATTCTAGTAAATTTGCTACTCTTTTCTCGAAATATTACCCTCCCACTGAAGTTACCAAATATAGTTCTTTGCCCAATAAAGGGTTAAGGCTTTTTTGGTGATTGCCTTGCTTTCTGAGCCTTCAGTTTGACTTCTGACCCAGTGACAGTTGACAAAACCCAGAATCTCTTTGGTTAGGTAAACAAGGCTGCAGGGCCACACATAACTTCGCCTCCTTGACAACACACACACACACACACACACACACACACACACACACATGCACTCTATAGAAAGCTATTACATCATTCCCACTAGTCTGAGCTCGTACCAGCGTTATGTAACAAAGTGGTCAATACTAAATGTTGACTTACAATTAAGGAAATAGTCGTTAGAGTTGGTGATTAAAATGCTCATCACACAGGTTTTTTATTGCATTGAATGTTCGGACATCTCACAATTATAAAAGTTGCTGTCTTCTTCACACAGATATGAAAAGTGCAACCTCATGAAATAAAGCTATACAGCATGGGTCTCAAACTCGCGGCCCGCGGACCAATTGCGGCTCTCGTGACGTAATTTTGGTTCCATTGCCGTGTTGTGTTAGGAAGGTCCCTTTAATTACTTTTTTGGGTAATTTTGTGTCTTTTTTAAAAATTTATTTTGGTTTTTTTTTGGTCATTTTGTTTCTTTTTTAAAAAAAAATTGTGTCTTTTTTTGGTCATTTTCTGTCTTTTTTCAGTATTTTTTTTTTTTTTTTTCAAATTTTCCACTTGATTTCTTTGAATATTGGTCAAAGACTGAGTGCATTATCTGAATTTTTTGATATCATCTGAAGTCTTTGCAAAATGTTGTAGGTAGTGATGTCCAAATGAAGCTTCATGAACCATTAGTTGTATTTGTTGACCCCACTAGATGGCGTTCTTGGTTTAAAAAAAAGTCTCAAGAAAGGCTGATTCAGTGTTCTTTTAACCCTTTGTTGGACAGAGAGCGCCATCTAGTGGGCTCAGAAAATATAGAAAATGGTTCAGGAAGCTTCATTTGGACATCACTAGTTGTGGGGTGTAAAATAATAACATCTAATAGAGCTTTAACTCTAAAATTTAACTCTTTAACTTTTACCATTAAGGCTGAGTCCTTGCTGCGGCGGAGCCGGGTTAGAATCTGGCCTGAGCTCCCTTTGCCGCATGTCCTCCCCTCTGTCACCCCGTTTCTATCTATCACTTTCAATAAAGAAAAACAACAGTATAGAATGTATGGCTATCATATCATGTCGTTTAGTGTGTCAATATTTTAGATTTAAATAAAATATTTACAAATTACAATTTCATAAACGGGCCTCATGTGTTTGATGTAGATATTGTTCTAATCTTTATAAAATACGTTTTTGTGGTGTACCACAGGGATCAATCCTCGGTCCTCTCATTTTCTATCGACCAAATGTTTTCAGATCAATTGATCAATAATCATAAAATACATTTTCATTGTTTTATTGACAATAACAGATTTAGGTGTGGCATGTGAAGTGCTGGTGTTCCAGATCTTTCTCCAGCTGAGTGACCAATGATCGTCGGATAGATGGTCAGTCATTGATTCAGATTCAAAGTGTGGTAGTTTTACTTTTATTTAAGTAAGAAATCCGAATACTTTTTCCACAGCTGGAGATACTACATGTCACAGCAGCTTTTTTGCAGAGAAATCAGGAATAATTTACAGGTAAATACCTCTGGAGTCCATGAAAGCGCCGCAGCATGACTTCTTCATAACGTCATGACGTAAAAACTTCAGCAACATGTTTCCCTGCTGTCAGCTGAACTCTAAAGTTTTGGCTTTTCCAGAAGTTTCCATGTCCAATTTAGTGCATTAACCCTTTTTCAGCAAAGGTATAAAAAAAACACCTCGACCAAGTGTAGTAACATGATTTTACTTTTTTTGCAGAAGTTTTTCTAATTTTGCAGTGTGCATTCAGCATTATTAATGCAATCTTTTGTGTTTACTGTTTTTTGTGTGTTTTTTGTAATTTCTGTGTTTTTGTGTGTTTCTTTGTGCTTTTTGTGCTTTCATGTGTTTCTTTGTGTTTTTTGTGTGTTTTCATGTGTTTTTGTGTGTTTGTATGTGTGCTTTTTTGTGTGTTTTTTGTAATTTTTTGTGTTCTTTTTGTAGAAAAAATGTTTTTGTGTGTTTTTTGTAATTTTGTGTGTGCTTTTTTTGTGCTTTTTTGTGTGTTTTTATGTGTTATGGGTTTTTTTTTTAAATTATTTTGTGTTTTTTTATGTGTTTCATGCATAAGCTCGTCTTAAATTATCATAAAACATACTAGAACTTGCAATTAGTAAAACTATTTCAAACTAAATCAAACAATTCTAAAAACTTTCAGGGGATCTAATTAACGTAAAGTCTGTAATCACCAACAGAATTACCATGTGGAATCACAAGAGGGCAGCATGACTCCAAATATATGAACAAGTCTGCATGGAGGCACAGCTGCAGCCTCGAGGATGGAGGATAATACCAGATGCAGTGGCCTTCCAGTAAAGAAAATGAGATGCAGTAAAGGAAAGGAGAAGCAGTGGCCTCTGAAATGCCCTTCCAATGCAGAAAACAAGGTGCTGTGCCCCATTGGGTGCCCTTCCAGTAAAAAAAAACAAGATTCAGTTTCCTGTAAGGTTAATGGGTGCCCTTTAATGGAGAAACCATGGTTACGATTATGAAAACTTTATTATCAACTGAGTGGAAATTCCTCTTTGGTTTCACCATAGACATGTCTCAAAACAACAGAACAAATAGTGACACAATAAAGAAAACATTTCAAGGATAGAAAAATATAAAATAGCCTACAGCAATAACTGTACTTCACACATCACCCATTCACGTGTGGTATATTTTCTGTTACTTTTAATCATATGTCCTCTGCTTTACTAAAAGGTCCCAGTATGACCTCCTGATTGTGTAACAGCCGGTTTAAACCAGAAATAACGTACTATAGGATCTGGGATTTGTCAGATATTGGAGGCGTTTGGAAGCAGAATATAAACAGTATAAGTTGGATCCTTTTAAGGTTAAAAGCAGACCTAGCAGCGTGCGCGTGCACGGAAAACATGCCCCATACGTTGGAGTTGTGGGTTGTTATAATATGGTTTACAGAATTGTTTAAAAACGCCCTGACACAGACAGAAAAGAAGAGAGAACTAAGGCCCCGTTTACAAGAGGACGCTCGCGGGTAAAAACGACAAAATATTTTATCGGAAGTGCCTTTCGTTTAGACGGTGACGGCGTTTTGGGGGCTTAAAAACGCAAAAATCTGAAACCACCCTCCAAAGTGGAAAAGTTAAATCCGCTCCGCCGTAGCGTGTCGTCTACACTGACAAGACACAAAACTCTGATCTGATCTGCTCACGTCACGTATGTGTTTACGTCACATACATGCTCCAGTACAGGAAATAAACAAACGTGAGATTATTTCCATGCGTGGGACCTTCAAGCTGCTCTGGCAGCTCTAATAAACTTACAGGAGTCTTTCCACCAAATGTACAGGATGTGTACAGATAGTATTAGTGAACAGAGAAGGACCTGTAATTACCTCCATCACATTTTGGATGCAGCAATTGGTCGGAGGCGAGCCAGACGGCTGTGAACGAGACCTGGGAGATCTAGTGATGGTGGAGAACTTTGTGGAAGGAGTAGCTGATGAAAATGTGTGGCGTGAAAACTTCTGCATGCCCAAAGATGCTCTTATCGCTTTAAGTGATGCCGCCTGGCTGCATACAATCCAATTTCACACACTTTTGCGTCACCGTATGCAGCAGATTTCCTCCCGAAAATGCTTGTCTAAACGAGGAATAAAAAGTGAAGACGCAACGCCACTTTTGCGTCTTCTGTTCAGACCGTCCTCGTGTGAACGGGGCCTAAAGGCTTTATGGAGTCGGGACACCTTTTTTCAGCAGCCCTTAAGATTGACAAAGTGATTCTCCCCGCTGTACCTAGCAGTGTAATTTGAGGTCTGATGATAAAGAAAAGTAAGAGGAACATTGCCGTGCTCTTTGATTCATTTTCTCATTCAAGAGAGGTAATAATTCCACTACACAAGTACATCATTTTTATAAAAGCACACCACAGTACAAATCAAGTTTACAATTGTAGGTCTATGACTTTTTCTTGGTGGGGTCATTTTTGGACAACCCATAATATGTTTTTTCACTATTTTTGAACAAACTATACTACCACATGTTTCAACAGAAGATAATTGACCCATGTTTTTTAAAAAAATAGGCATTTTAAAAATTTGACCGTTTTTGACAAAAATCAACATGCTATAGTATGACTTTTTTTGACTGGGTCATTTTTGGATATCCCATATTATGGAGTGAGAGACTTGTCTATTTATCCATAAAGCACATCTCCACAGTGCATTACAGTTCATTATCATCTGAATTTATAGCACTACATAATGATAGGCACTCTCATTAATCCTCATAATAATTTCTAACGAAAACACATTTTATAATGAATTATAAGGTCATAATTATAGGACAATTTTGCTCACGGGATTCAGTGCTTCGTGTTCTTCCATGTTGCATTTGATATTTATTCTTTTCCCTTTTCCTTAGATATCTATGACATTTCCAAAATATTATGTAGAATGAATAATTCAAACACAACTTAAGCACGCACTTGAGATTGAATCATGTTTTTTGAGTCGTATGAAGACATAAAGAAACAACGCAGTGGAATGTTCTTTAAAATCGATTTTATTTACAACTTTATATACGTTTATGATGAACAGCTGACAGGACTAAGACAAGGTGGAAGAACAAGAAGAACAGAGTTATTCATTTAATTTAATTTGTGTTTAAAAATGGTCCGAAGCTTTTCATAGTTTAGAAAGTTCTTCATATTCAGTGATCCGCACAGCCACACCAGAGTAACATGACAGTTTATAATAACACATCAGAATTTGAACACATTTGTCAATTATTTACTATAATCAAATGTATTTTTTAGGTTTCCTGGAGCACTAAACTTGTCTTATCCCATTGGTAGTGAAGTGACAACGAAGCTTCGTGAACCATTTTCATTATTTTTTTACCCCAATAGATAGCGTTCTTGGCTTTTAAAAAAAAAATGCTCTGGGAATGGGTGTTTTCAGCCCTTTGTTGAACATAGAGCGCCATCTAGTGGGCTCAGAAAATAAAGAAAATGCTTCACGAAGCTTCGTTGTCCCTTCACTACCCTTTGGTAGCCACATAACCACAGGTTTATTTCACCAACAAGGTTTACCGATATCAAAACCTGGATGCAAACAAACTTTTTGAAACTGAACTGTGACAAATCAGACGTCATAATCATTGGTTCAGAATCCCTCATGAAAACCACAGACACCTTCAGCCTCACCATCGACAACTCCACTCTGTCCCTGTCCCCCCACATCCGCAACCTAGGAGTCATCTTCGACAGCAACATTTCTTTTGAGCACCACATCACCCAAATCACCAGAACTGCCTTTTTCCACCTGAAGAACATTTCCTGTCTCCGTCCATCACTCTCCTTCCCCGCCGCAGAAACACTCATCCATGCCTTTTTCACTTCCAGACTGGACTACTGTAATAGCATTTTGTATGGCATTCCCCCCATACATATATATATATATATATATATATATATATATACATATATATACACATATGTTTTGACAAACACAGAAATCTGACCAACAGTCACAGTCTCTTTACAGGAAAGCCCTGATTTAGGAAATCCCACAGCACCATTTGGAACAATAACAGGAAAGCATGATATCTTACGCACGAACATTAGATATAATAGTGACGGAAATATGAAAACTGGACAGTTGCTGTTCAAAACAAGGACCTGGTTTGTGTATCTTGAATATTGTATATGTTTTGTGATACTTGTCAATAAATCCCACACAGGGCTGTCTTTCTAGAAGCTTTTTTCGTCTCGTAAGATACATATTTACTGTACATAACATAATGTATTGACCTTTTTAGCTAACTCTAAGCAAGAGAGCAAATAAGAGTATTTAACAAAAAGCATCTCACTACCCCCTGCGTAGGTTTCTAACAAAATCTGTGCGGAGGTTGTTGTTTGAGTCGTTGGAGCTGTTGCTTCCCTGGATGGTGAGAATGATGTCATCTTCCTCCTTCAGCTCCTCCATCTCGTTGAGAGGAAGGGTCTCCGTACTGTCTTCAGAGACCATGGGGGCATAGCGGCCTGTCCGGTGCTCCTGCAGGGCGGGGCCCCACTTCGGATGTGCCCGGCAAGCGCGCTTCAACCTCTGATATGATAAGAGAAAGAGGGACAGATGAGACAGAGCAGCTTCAGGGCTTAAAGTATTCTGGCACCGTGAAGGATCTCTGGCGTGGGACATTTGTGCAGAAAAAAAAGTCACAAAATGACCAAAAAAAGACACAAAAGGACAAAAAAAAGTCCACAAAATGACTGAAAAACACTAAATTAATTTAAAAAGACACAACATTTTTGAAAAAGACACAGAATTACCAAAAAAAAGTAATTTAAGGGCATTCTGGCACCTGAGCGCGTAGCAAGGCACACATCACCAGATAGCTAAACAATGTGACTTGGCTGATGTACCACAAAGTACTGAATGATGAAGGAGCATAAGTGAGTGTGAAACTGAAAACAAACAAATACAAAATTACTATGAAATCCGCAAATAAAATACGAAATACAATTAAATGTGAGCAGAGATTATTTCTATAAACATAAATGAACTAATATACTCACAAACAAAGCTTCTCCAAGGCTTACACAGGCGGATGGAGTCAGATGAAAACAGGGACCGAAACATGCTGTTTCCTACATTCCTCTAACTGGACAAAATGGCCGACTGCCTCGGCCCATGTGACCACTACCAATGAGACTCGCCGAAACAGGCTGCATTTTACTTAAGCCCTGTAGGAGGTGCTGTCACTTTTAAAACATGAATACAGGGAACATAACAAAGGGACCTTCCACACACAACACGGTAAAGTGCCATTCATATAAAACTCACATTAAACTTTCATATCAAGGTGGGGGCCACAAAATATCGTCACGAGGGCCGCAATTGGCCCGCGGGCCACGAGTTTGAGACCCATGATCTACAGAGTATAACTGACCCATTTTAAGCATTTCAAGGTATTTTAAAATTTGACAATTTTTTTTGACAAAAATCGAAATGCTATAGTATGACATTTTTTGTGACGGGGTAATTTTTGGACATCCCATTATATGGTGATATTTTCTTATTTTTGGACAACCCATACTACAGCATGTAGCAACTGACTATAATTGACCTATTTTAACCATTTTTGGGCATTTAAAAAAACAAAAAAAACAAACAAACTTCAAGTTCATAAGTTTGTCTGCCTATGGTACAAGAGAAACACAGCTCCCCCTTATTGAAACTAACATTACTAGCCAATCAGAATTAGAATGGGGCGGGTCTTGGAAAAATTTGCTACAACCGAGTCCAACGATGCATAGATGGAGACATAACGTTGGAGCGTGTAGCAGTCAGTCTAGATGTGCTATTACTGTAGTACGGTATATTGCCACAAGGGGCGCAAAGGCGACAAAGGCGCCTATTTCCTGTTTGGGTTATTCACCAAGCCTTTTGCTCTACGGACTTCCCTCAGAAGAGAACTAAGTAGCGAGTTTAGGGTTGGTTGTGCTGTTTACCTACTACTACCCTTGTATGATTAGTGAACGTAGCGTCGTGGAGACTTGGCTTTGTATGGTCAATGTTTAGACACTGTAGAATAAAGCCGCCGTGTGGCCGCCGTGTGTTATCTCTCCAAGCTAACCTGCTATCTGGAACCTCTGCTAATGCTAACTGCTAGCCTCTCCGCCTACACCAGCTCACGTTACAAGCGTTGGCAGGATGGAGAGTAAGTTTGTGAAGCCTTGGGAAAGTGTCCTAATTGATAAAGGACTTAAAAATAAATGGTGCAGGGTTTGGATCGAAGAAATAGGCAGTGATGTAAAGCCTTTTGGTAGCTGGCGCAAGAAATTAAAAGAACCAGGTGCTTGCTTCTCCGAAGATATGCATGTGCACATTCATTGCAGAACATGACTTGATAATGATCTTTTTCTGTTTGCCAAATGACTCTGAGTATGTGTCACCTGCATTTATCTCTTACACTTCAACTGACACTTCACGTATGAGGGGTAATGGGTTTTCATCCCATAACGTACCTCTCTGAAGGTGGCTCCTGGGGACCTGGAGATCTTGTAGAGGGCATAGATGGGTATGCAGACCACTGAGGACAGAGCCATGGAGAAGCCGATAGCCAGAGACCAGCCGGGATACACGTAGTCATTGTAGGTGATGGGCTTGTACTGGATCACTGTGAAGATCAGGATGAACTACAGGGACACAAGAGAGACAGGGGAAGAGGAAGGATCATTTAGATCACGTGTCCTCAAGACCAAAAACAAAGGGAGAAATGGCTAAAACCTGAAGTTAAAATATATAGACTTTGTAGTCTGTTGATACATGTGGTAGTATAGTTTGTCCAGAAATAACGAATAACCACCATATTATGGGATGTCCAAAAATGACCCCACTGAAAAAAAGTCCTACTATAGCATGTCGATTTTTGTCAAAATGGCAAATTTTAAAATGCCTAAAAATGCTTAAAATGGGTCAATTATAGTTTGTTGATACATATTAGAGTATAATATGGCCATAAATTACAGAAAAACACCATATTATGGGATGTCCAAAAAATGGCTCCACTGAAAAAAGTCATGTTGATATTTGTCAAAAAATGGTACATTTTTAAAATGCCTAAAAATGTTTAAAATGGGTCTCGTCTGTTGATACATGTAGTAGTATAGCTTGTCCAAAAATTGTGAAAAAACACTGTATTATGGGATGTCCAAAAATGATATGAATGAATGATAAAGTAGGTATGTATGTAAAGAGGAGACTTGTGGGAACACAGAAAGCCTATTTTCATTCAGATAGCATGACGTCAGCGGTCACATGACCGCTTTGAAAATCGCCTAAATAGCCTAACTTTGCAGCGTTTTTTCGACTTCCCAACATGGCATCCTGACATGCCTGGGGTCTATAGATTTCTTAGATCTTCTAGTTTCATATAATATCAGTATATTTAGTATACTCCTAAAATTCCTCTGAATAATAACTGGATATACTATGTATATACAATACAGGCCAAAAGTTTGGACACACCTTTTCATTCAATGCGTTTCCTTTATTTTCATTACTATTTACATTGTAAATTCATCAAAACTATTAATGAACACATGTGGAATTATGTACTTAACAAAAAAGTGTGAAATAACTGAAAACATGTCTTATATTCTAGTAAGCAAAGGGTTGTTACTTTGAGGAATCTAAAATACAAGACATGTTTTCAGTTATTTCACACTTTTTTTGTTAAGTACATAATTCCATATGTGTTCATTCATAGTTTTGATGCATTCAGTGAGAATCTACAATGTAAATAGTCATGAAAATAAAGAAAAACGCATTGAATGAGATGGGTGTGTCCAAACTTTTGGCCTGTACTGTATATGTGTGTGGAAATGCTTTGTCTTCAAAATTACAACTTTTATCACTGACCAGATCAGCAGCAGGTATGTCCGTGTGTGTGTGTGTGTGTGTGTTGACTTACTGAGATAATGACGGGGGAGATGAATCTCCAGCACACTTTGAAGAAGAGAGGAGGAGGGAAGCCCAGCATCATCTCAACATCTTTAAAGTAGTTCCTGTGGCCTGCAGGAAAAACAAAATGTTATCCAGGAAATTCCACATTACAGTTTGATTTCTCATTTTACATTTTAATAATGACGTTTAATATACAGTCAGTGCATGGTCTCTCTACTTGCTTTACCTCGCCAAGGACCCAAAATAAACAGATTTTTTATTTATTTAATTGCAATAAACAGAACAAAAGTATGATCGAATAACTACAACATGTAGATTTGTAAATTCATGGTTTGGATCGACCAGGGCTTCTTCTGCAGAAGACTCTAGACTGCCCTTTTCTTGTTTTCTTCTATTAAAATTTGAGTTCACTTCATCCTCATCTAAAGAAAAATGTGTCAATAACCAGTAGATCTCAGAATATAACTGGATCCCTCTGCAAAAGCATGTTTCTTCGTAATACAATTTCAAAATAAACAAACATTAAAAACAAGAAATTTGAAGAGGTTTTTTTTAAAACATTATCACCAGAATTTAAAAGCATTTTTTTTAATTAACCCATTGAAGCCTGGAAAGCGGATACGTCGTTTTGTAGTATTTGTATAAGCTCTCAAATACTTTTTGAATTTAATTTCTATCTGCCACAGAGGCTGAAAAATCTATTATTTAGTAGAAGCGTTGACAGTTCTGTTGAATTTCCAGAAAAACTTCAGGTTTTAGGGACTTGTTTTAAAATCGCCCAGAGGTTTTACAGGCGTTTCAGGCGTCAATGGGTTAAGAGGAAAATAAACAACAATTTTGGTAATAAATTGATACAACCCTGATTCTACGAAGTTGGGACATAAAGGGTCTAAAATATAAATAAAACTGAATGCATCATTTGCCAATCCTATCTCCTCGTCTCCATTTTTAGGGCCTCGGGGCAATCGCACCGAGCACTGGTCCCATACAGCAATAGCTGTAGGAACCAGTGCTCGGGGCTACTGTTATACTGTGGATTTTTTCTTAATCCTCTTCCGGACGCAATTTCATCCCGCTACTAGTCCTACATCTTGAAGAGTTGCAGGACAAATTATATATCAAAACGTGCAGTTTGATCGGGATCGGTGTGCTATTACTTTTCTCTACAGAATATGAATTTTTCGCGACGTAAGTTGCGAAAAACTGCCCCAAATTTTGCATTGAAATGAATGGGACGGCCGACAAAAAATGAGCAAAAAAGAACAATAATTGGAGATTTTTAAACGTCTACTTCTCCGGCATAATTTCACCTAGAGACTCCATTTAAACTTTAAACAGTAGACACAAGTCTTGTGTATCGGTGTATTAATCCACGTTTCGATAGGTCATATAGTTTTTTATCAATCCCTGTTCAATGACCATGATCATTTTTGGAGAAATTCTGAGATTATAATGGGTGTGTATTGCACGGAATGTTCGTGTCACAGTGTGTGACATCATCGCCAGAGTGTAGAGGGAGAGAAGAAACTGTCAAAAAATAAATTTGAAAACTGCACTCCAGGCCGCAAATTCCACTCTACAGAAATAATTTATACATAGAAATGTAGGAAAATTTGTCTTCTCACTCACAATCCTCTGGTAAAGCTGTCAGAGTTATAGTTTGGGCGTACGACGCAAAGATGCGCCACCAAAACCACCAACAGCCTCATTGGGTCCCATATTAAAAACGCAGGAAGATTTCGAAAAAAAGGAAGATGGAACAGGTTTTTTAGATCGCTCTAACAAAGCTATTTTTTAATTTTTCTTAAAAAAAATCATATGTAGACGTTCAGGAAGAACTCGGGACGCTCAAAGTGAAGTCAATCAATCATCAATGATAGGTATTATGGTTTTGACAAAAATGCTTTCTGTTGGAGGCCAGAAATTCGAGTCTGTCCACCTCTGCTGTCACTCTTTTGGAACATCAACATTCTGTTGATTGCCTTTGATCTTTGATGTGATTACAGTTACAGATACTCACACACACACATGCACTAAAGTGCGCACACTCCTCACACATGCATATACATGCTCCATACACGCACACACAGGTAACTTTATGTGATTTTAATTACACACACACACACACACACACACACACAGGTAACTTTATGCGATTTTCGCTACACACACACACACACACACACAGGTAACTTTATGTGATTTTAATTACAAACACACGCACACACACACACACACACAGGTAACTTCATGTGATTTTAATTACACCTATACACACACATACACACACACACACACACATATTTTGAGGTTAAAGGGCATAGTTTGAAATCTCTGAAGAATCTCATCATAGTGTACACACACCGGCAGTAGCCCCTGTGGCCCTTTCAAAATTTCCCCAGAGGAAATTTTCTAGTTTATTTTATTCTTGTGATTCTAGACTCTATAGTTGTGCTGAAACTACCTCTTTATGGAGTCATTTTGTTGAGTTATGGTAAATCGTAAAATAGAAGAAAAAACAGAAATAAAACCCAAATTGTAAACCACACAGTCAATATGTTTTTATAATGAGGTTAATGTTAATATGTTAAAATGCAAGGTTCTAGTCATACATTCACATGAGAGCAATACACACTTTAAAGGAACACTCCACCGTTTTTTCATATTAAAACATGTTATTCGGTCAAGTAAGACGAGTTGATACAGACCTCTTGCGTCTCAATGCGTGCACTCAATCGCCCTGGCGCGCGGCGCCACTTGGCTAGCACTTAGCTTAGCCCAGTTCATTCATTAGGACCCAAACAGATGGACAGTTAGAAGCGACCAAACTCCTCCACGTTTTCCCTATTTAAATACAGCTACACGAGTAGTTAAACGACCAAGTATGGCGACACAAAATAAAACGTGACGCTTTTCTAAGCGGATAAAAAGGAGAACTATAATGTATGGCGGAATAGCACTTGGGAGCACTTCGACTCGGCGCAGTAATATCATCACTCCTGAAAAATCTTCTCCCTCCCTCTCCCTCTCCCTCTCACTTCTGTCAACAGAACCAACGTGAGCTGCACCAGGAGTAGTAGTTCGAGCAGAGCTGACGAAGTATCAGGTTGTAGGAAGATATTTGTGAACAATCATGGTTATAACGTGCATCGTAAAGGGTTGCGATAACAAGCAGAAGGTATATAGTGCCGTCATGTTTCACAGAATTCCAACTCACCACAAACGGCGGAAAGCTTGGTTAGCTGCTTTGGACATGGATCCAACAACATCGGTGGATATTCTGAAGAACTGGCGTGTTTGCTCCGAGCATTTCAGACAGGAGGACTATACATCCACAGGATTACGCCCGAAGGATGCGGCCACACCGACAATACTCAAATCACAAACACAACAAAGTGGATCACCCAACACTGTAAGTATCCTTTTGTATGGTATTTGGTTGTCCTGGAAGTGGCCATAACATAACGTTAGCTTATCCAACTTGAGTGTTCAGCCCGGGGAGAGGGGGAGAAGATTTTTCAGGAGTGATGATATTACTGCGCCGAGTCGAAGTGCTCCCAAGTGCTATTCCGCCATACATTATAGTTATCCTTTTTATCCGCTTAGAAAAGCGCCAAGTTTTATTTTGTGTCGCCATACTTGGTCGTTTAACTACTCGTGTAGCTGTATTTAAATAGGGAAAACGTGGAGGAGTTTGGTCGCTTCTAACTGTCCATCTGTTTGGGTCCTAATGAATGAACTGGGCTAAGCTAAGTGCTAGCCAAGTGGCGCCGCGCGCCAGGGCGATTGAGTGCACGCATTGAGACGCAAGAGGTCTGTATCAACTCGTCTTACTTGACCGAATAACATGTTTTAATATGAAAAAACGGTGGAGTGTTCCTTTAAGAGCTCTCCACCATGGAACTGAATCTGTTTCCTCCTTACCATAAACATACATGACGCAGATGCACATGATGCAGGAGATGATGACCAAAGAGAAACTAGCAGCGTAGTTGTCCATCAGCAACAACCAGTAGATTCCTGCCTGCACACACAAACCACAGAATGAGTCGCCTCCACGAGAGAGAACCAGATTAAACAGCAGCTGTGTGTGTGTTTGGGACTTACCTGTGTGGTTAGTGGGACTCCCAGTAAGAATCCAACGATGGCCACTGACAGCGTGACGACCGTCTTGTTCCTGATGATCCAGTCTGTACCGATCTCATCAACGATGGCCGTCACCAGAGTCTCCAGCAGACAGAACTACAAATGAGGGATTTGTGATTTAAATTACATGAAAAAACTATTTCTGAAATTATAAAATACCAGGAAATTCAAAAGATGATTGGAGAAAGCGTACATGAAACGCTGATTCGAACTAAAAAGTCAGAAATTTTGAGGGAATTCAGTTCCTGGCTGACAAGAAATCTTTCTTTTGTATATGAACTTTAATTTAAATGCTTTCATTCAGTATTTCCTGAGTATACACGACAAAAAATGGAAACAAAAGCCTATTTGCTTTGCATAATGCATAACTACTACACGTTATTAACATTGAGGTTGGTGATTCTCATGAAGCCAGTCTAAGTTCTGTCTGTGAAGATTATAAGGACATACTTATAATAAAGTAAATATATTTCACTTTTATGTGAATGAACAATATAGCCATAATGAGGCACAATTCATTGTTTTGTGCTAAAATTATATTTTTTATATTTTTGATTCACAAATTCATTAACGTAATGCGTCCAGATAAAAATGTCATGGTTTCCCCACACTTACAACACACAATACAATAAATATTTAATAAACTTAAAAAATATATATGTATACATTTGTTTAAAAATGTATAATTTAACAGAATATAATCAAACATAATGGTTTTTAACAATGCATAAAGAAGAAAATCGGAATGAAAATTGATGAGAAAAAATGGTTAAATGTTACGGTAATGATAGAATCGTTTGCATTAAAATATGTGTATATTTTAATAAAATACATTTTGTGATACCAGCTACCCTTGAGCATATTTTAAAAAAAAGCATATCTTGCCAAAGAATGGGTGAAAAATGGTGAAGTAATGAATTTTGCTCAGTGTCTCTAAAAATGTCAGAAAAAACCTTAACAATTTTCAAATAGATTATAAATTCATATTAAACAGTGACTTTAGATTGTATATGTTATAAAGGGTCAAAGAAAATATGTATTCAATGCTCTTGGATTTTTGCTATGAGCTGCACCATGTTCATGAGCTCACTACACAACCTGAACATTTTTGCATAAATCTGCACTCTGCACATTTCTCCACTTAAATTTGCACTAAGTTGTATATAGTATATTATTATTATTATTGTATATTTGTATATTGTTAAATGTCTTTTCTTAGATTGTTTATTTTTTATCTTTATCTTAAAAATTGTGTGAAACTTGCGGCTGTAACAAAGAAATTTCCCCACTGTGGGATTAATAAAGTCAAATCTGAATCTGAATCTGAATCTAAATCTATTGCTGCATTAGTTATTAGATTTAAACACAGCCTGTGTGGTTCTCCAGCCTCACCTGAGTCCCCAGTCCCAGCAGGATGAGCATGAAGAAGAAGAGCAGTGACCACAGAGGGGAGATGGGCAGCAGAGTGAGGGCTTCTGGGTAGGCCACAAAGGCCAGGCCCGGGCCGTGGTCGGCCACCTCCGACACGGGGACGTTCAGGTTGTGGGCCATGAAGCCCAGGATGGAGAAAATGACGAAGCCGGCGTACACGCTGGTCGCACAGTTGGTCACACTGATGATGATGCTGTCTCTGGAGATAGAGAGGAAAAACATTCATAGATTGTAGAGTCCCTGTTCACAAAGAGACATTATAAGAGATGTGAAAGGATGTGATGAAAGGTCGGGCAGTTGAGTGCAAAATCACTCAGATGGTGATGCAAGCATGGCATTTTGCACATTAGAGTCGTTGTTAAGAAAATAACTTTAGTTAAAATATTGCAATTATCTTCCGGAGGCGGGAGGGGGGTTGTCTACCTATTTTTCATTATTATTATTATTATTTTATTTTTATTTTTTTCTTATTTTTCAACACTTAATATTGTTGATATGTTTGGTTGGTAGTATTGCCATTGTTATTTATTTATTTATGCATTTATTTATTGTTTGTCATGCTAAACTACCATTTTATCTTCTTTGTTGCTGTTGCTTTTATTGCCCAATTGATGCTTGCCACACCTGCTTGTTTGTTTGTTTTAAGCTAAATGGAAAAACCAATAAAAGATCTCTGTGTCTGAGCATGGAGGCAAACCAGGAAGTGCCTTAAGCTGCATTCTACCAAAAAATCCAGTAGGGGGCGTTAAGTTTGGCTGCAAAAAAAATCTGCCCATTAATTTCAGTGCAAAATTTAAAAACTTCTCACGTGATTTATTACCTCAGAATTTTTTTTCGGACAACACTATGGTCTCAATCACTAGTAAAAAATCATCTTCAAGACAATCTGATGTTAATAGTTCTAACAACGGCCCCATTTAGAAGAAAATAGAAGATAAAGAATCGTATTATTTGGGGCGGGGCTACCTTTGATTGACACGTCACTGACAAGGCGAGCCGTCATCAGGAGAGAAGCAGAACAATGCGTATCCACAGCAACGTGTCAATAAAGTTATATTTAACGTTATATAGATAGAAAAGAGGACGCTTACCGGTTTGGTCTCATAACTTTGACCCTTTCACTGTATTTTCACTTAATGACAGTTTATTTGAACGTTTTGTTCAGTAAAAATGTCTTGTTCAGCGTTTGGTTGGACTAACAGACACTCCAAGGAGTCGCTGCTCAGTTTTCTGAGGTCAGTAACAAACATTTTGTTTTTGTTTTTTGCCAAAACTAACAACCCAGTTAATGCTCCAGGAGCAGCTTCTCTCAGTCAGGTTGAGGTGTAGAGAGGCTGTAGTCAGTGATCAGATCCCTCTCCTCCTCCACAGTCCAAATATGGTCTGCTTCCTGTAACAAGATGGCGACGAGTGTAACGCTGAACTCGATGCTTCCAACGGGCCACAAACCAACGGATGACGTCACGGTGACTACATCCATTATTTATATACAGTCTATGGTTTTGAAACATATATTTTGGCAACAGCTGGGTTTGTAGGATAGATTTATTTATCACCTAAATAAGGTTTAATACATTTTAAGTCTCGGTTGCCTAATATTTTACTTTCTGCAGTTTTCATAGCAAATACGCATCTCGATGCATTGCTGAATATTTATTGAAACTTCAAAGTGGCACAAACAGCTACAGCATCAAACCGATAGCATAGATCAAATAGCAGAGATAGATCTCAAAAGTTGTCGACACAGCAAAAAGTTCAGTAACACTTATTTGGATATTCAGCGACAGATAGTTCATAGACTATTTGTAGCATTTTTAAAAGCTTATTAGTTGAGTTTCTACAGTTCAGCTGTTTCGCTTCGTCCGTAGCTGTTCAACAGATCAATACAGTATTTGTGATTGTTTCTACCAACCTGAAACAGTTGTTGTGGAACTTGTTATAGGAAGCCATGGTGATGAGACCCCCCCATGCACAGCTCAGGGAGTAGAAGATCTGAGATGCTGCATCTCCCCACACCTACAACACACACACACACACACACACACACACATACAGTCAGAAGTTGTACAAAGTAAGTACAGGTATGTGCTTCATATATATATATATATATATATATATTCACTAAACTACCTTTTCTGGTTGTATATTGGACATTTTTAGGTAACAATATACTTGTAATATGTAACTATTGTTGTAACTGTTGTAACAACTATTGTTTGTTTGTTTTGTTTGTATGATATTGGTAGTACATGCATGTACTCGTATATATCTCGACTTTGAAAAATAAATGGTACAAATAGGGAAAACTCTATTTATTCCTCCAGTTCATCTGTTCATGTTTCTGAGTGAGCACCTTTGCATCGAGGACCTTCTGCCACTGTGGAGTCAGGTAGTACTTGATGCCGTTGATGGCTCCATCCAGGGTGATGCCACGGATGAACAGGATGGTCAGAACCAGGTAGGGGAAAGTGGCTGTGAAGTAGACCACCTGCACACACACACACACACACACACACACACACGCTTGACAACATGAAACACATTTATACTGTACTAGTAGTACATCTCTTGTCACCTTGATAGGATTTGCTATGAAACTGCTAATACTTCTAATGTACTTCACCACATAATTTTTCTTGTGTGTGTGTGTGTGTGTGTCTGTGTTCTTGTACTTCCTACATAGTGAGGACCGCAACGCGTTTTTAACCAACAGACTGAGGACATTTTTGCAAAGTGAGGACATTTCAGCCGGTCCTCACTTCTTTAAAGGCTTTTTTGAGATTTCAGACTTTGTTTTAAGGGTTAAAGGTTACATGATAACGATAATTAACTGAAACTGTATTGTGTGGTTACAAAACTAACTAAAATTATAGTGAAAATGTCCTTCATTTTCATCTTTGTCAACTTTTTTCATACATAATGAAGATGGATAAGACAAAGGAAATAAAGGCAAAATGTACTGTGACCTCTTTTAATCTCCCACCCAACAAATACCCCATTACAAAAAAACTAAAACTAATAAAAACTAAACTTAAACTAGCAAACTCTCTCTAAAAACTCATTAAAACTAACTGAATTTGAAAACAAAAATTCACAACAAAATTAAAACTAAAAGTAATAAAAACTAAACTTAAACTAGCAAACTCTCTCTAAAAACTCATTAAAACTAACTGAATTTGAAAACAAAAAATCACAACAGAATTAAAACTAAAACTAATGAAAAATCCAAAACTATTATAACCTTGATAGGGAATTTACTATTACAGTGAGGGCCCTCACAAAGATAGAAGTACAAGAATGTGTGTGTGTGTGTGTGTGTGTGTGTGTGTGTGTGTGTGTGTGTGTGTGTGTGTGTGAGAGACACAGACCTTTCCAGAGGATTTGATGCCCCTGATGAGACAGAGGAAGACAACAACCCAGGACACAGCCAGGCAGCCCAGGAGAGGAAGACGCACCTCTCCAAAGTTCCCAATATCATCAGAGATGTTTAACACATGGTGTCTGAGAGAGATATAGATATAGATATATATTTATATATAGATGGAGAGATATTAATCGTATACCCAGAAATCACATAATACTTTAACAAGAGGTGAATCCTTGCAGGTATGAGGAAAATTATGTCATCTGCATAGAAAAAGATGGCATGGATCGTCCCCTCACTTTGACCCCAGAAATCCTTATTGTATTGGTTGCTCAATTGCCAGTGCAAAATGAAATTTTCCCATCATATGGTTCTTTGCTTGACTAAAACTTTGATCTGAATACTCTCATGACCATCTGCATCTTGGGTTTCGTGAGCAATACTAAAACAAATTGTAATGCTTTTTCTAAAGCAAGGGCCTCAAACTCAAATCACCTGGGGGCCGCTGGAGGCAGTATCAAAATGACCAAAAAAAGACACAAAATGACCAAAAAAGACACACAATTACCAAAAAAGACACACAATTACCAAAAAAGACACACAATTATTAAAAAAGACACAAAATTATTTTAAAAAAAAGACACAAAATTATAAAAGACAAAATTACCAAAAAAAGACACAAAATTACCAAAAAGACAAAAATTATTTAAAAAGACAAAAAATTATTAAAACAAGACACAAAATGACCAAAAAGACACAAAATGACAGAAAAAAAACTAAATTACTTAAAAAATGACAAAATGACCAAAAAAAGACACAGAATGACCAAAAAGACACAAAATGACCAAAAAAGACACAGAATTACCCAAAAAGACACAAAATTACCAAAAAAGACACACAATTACTAAAAAAAGACACAAATATATATCTAAAAAAGGGACACAAAATTACCAAAAAAAGTAAATAAAGGGACCTTCCACACACAACACGGTAAAGTGCCATTCATATAAACTTTCATATCAAGGTGGGGGCCACAAAATATCATCACGAGGGCCGCAATTGGCCCGCAGGCCACGAGTTTGAGACCCCTGTTCTAAAGAATCTTGCACAACGGTGATTACTTGACTTACTTCCAGTACTCCTCACTGGGGCTGGTCCTCTTGGTGCGGTTGACCACCTCAGACACCAGCAGGCTGGTGGTGGTGTTATCTCGACTGGTGTTGAGCCAGTGGCTGCCTCCTCCCACCACCCCGCTGCAGTCCGCTGTGTTCCAGGGGTTGGTGCAGTAGGTCCATGGGAGCAAGGTTGTCATGGACATGAAAAAGTAGTAAAAGGCAATGCAGATGATCACATTGTAATAGATCCCAATGAAGGTGGACACCACCATCATGCTGTAGCCCACACCTGAAGGAAGGAGAAGACAGGATGGGACATTACAACATGAATGGGAAGCAACTGACAGATTTATACAGAATTGGTCACCATAATGTACTGAAAGACTGTGTCCTTATGATTTAGTATACACTTGCACTAACTTAGTACTGTTGTTATAGTTATAGTATATATTTCCATGTATTTATAATATCTCCTTGTTTTTATATTTTATATTGTATTTTTATTGTGTCTTGAACTCTTATTTTGCACATTATGACTAGTTACTAACTTTATTCTATTTTATTGTATTGGTGTTGTACTGTTGCTGGAATTGCCAATTTCCTGAGGGAACCTTCCCAAGGGATTAATAAAGTTTATATCCATCTATCCATCCATCCATCCATCCATCTATCTAGTTTAGTTTAATACATTATATTTTTGGGGAACACATACAATAATACAACCTTTAAACAAGGGGCTGATCCTCCACACTCCCAGACATCCCTGGCTGGTGAACTGACCAAAGGTGAGTTCCAGTAGTAAGAGAGGAATGCCACAGAACACCAGCATGATGAAGTATGCGAACATAAAGGCACCTGAAGGGGAGCGGCAGTAGGACAGCCGTTATTCAGAGAGGACTGGAAGTTGATTCTGAACAGCATGAACGAGAGTGAATTTCTATGATGCCCAAGTTGTGTAGCAGAGGTGTTATATTACTGATATGAGGAGACTTTGATAGGACTTATAGATTCCTAAGTTTTCCTGGTTGAGAGTCGGTTCTTTAGCAGTCGAAAAGGAAAGAACTGGTTCAAGATTGGGTACCGGCTCCGAAAGGACCCTGGAACTGATTTGGGCTAAAAGGGGTAGTAAATAGAGATAGACCGATATATCGGCCAGCTGATATATATCGGCTGATATTTTGCGTTTGGCCGATACATGTGTGCATTCGCTGATCAATTATCCCACTTCACTGAGCCAACACTAGGCAAGGCTCGGTGCAACATCTGCTGTTCTCTGGTGAGCTGCTGCTGATACCGGAAAAAAGAAAAACACATCAAATATGTGGATCATGTGAGGCGCCACCACCTCCAGGCCTAGAACAACATACACATTGTTTGCTACCCAACTGTTATTATGTTTTGTTTGTTAATAAATGTTTCCTTTTTTTTGTTTAAACTGAGACTTGTGTAACACTTGTTATCATTGTGTAATTTTTATCATGTAAATGGAGGGAGAAAAGGCAATATCGGCTTCAAGAATCGGCCCAGAAAAATCGGCAGCACATATCGGGGATCGGTTAAGACTGATGTCAAAATAATCGGTATCGGCCTTAAAAAACCCGTATCGGTCGACCACTAGTAGTAAAGTACTGATCTCTGTTAATATGGTGTGCTGTTGGCCGCCACAAATGAAGGTAACCACAAATCAGTAGTACTGAGCTTGGCTATGTATTGCAATACGTACCTCCTCCATTTCTGTAGCAGAGGTAGGGAAACCTCCAGACATTCCCCAGGCCCACAGCATAGCCCACGTTGACTAGGACAAACTCTATCTGGTTGCCCCAGTTCCCTCTCCGGGAGTTTTCATCCCTCCTTACTGGCTCGCCTGGAACTGCTCCGTTCTGCAACAAAGACAGGGAGAGAGACGGAGGTGTAAGGTGTAAAATTCCTGTGTTTCCGAGGTAGTGCTGCAGCAGTGGGTCCAACAACTGCACTAGGCACATTGAAGCACAGAGAAGATGCAATGCACAAAAGCTACAAGTTTGGAGGATGAAGATGTAGTTGATCAAAATGAAATCCAATGGGAACATACTGTATATTATCATGCAAATATTCTCTATATTTAAGTAAAACTTTTAGAGGTTTATTATCTATGATGAAAAAAAGACACAAAATGACCAAAAAAAAAGACACAGAATTACCAAAAAAGACAAAATTATTTTAAAAAAGACACAACATTATTAAGAAAGACACAAAATTATTAAAAAAGACACAAAATTATTAAAACAAGACACAAAATGACCAAAAAAGACACAAAATGACAGAAAACAACTAAATTACTTTAAAAGACACAAAATTACTTTTTAAAAAAGACACAATTACCAAAAAAGGACACTAAATTACTAAAAAAAAAGGAATTAAAGGGACCTTCTATGATGTAACAGATTGATGATGATGATTGTTTGTTTGTTTGGTCTATGGCTCCATTTAACAACTGACTGTATAATACATTAAGTACTGCAATCTCCACTCTACCTCCACCTGTAAAACCAACAGCAGCTCCATCCAGCTCCTTACCTTGACATCATTTTCCATGTTGAGAACCTAGATGCAAGCACAGCATCAGCACCTTAAACAGTCCCAGTGGCCTGATGATTGACCAACTTGTCTTTGTTAGTGGTGTTTAAGCACTGGAATATTCAGGTAGATTCCATGAGGGGCGGGCTTGGTGAAGTTGTGTGGATGTATTTAAAGGCAGGTAGGACCAACGAGAACAAACATGCACCTCGGTGATGTTATCATCAATGTCAGTGCCCCTGATAAGATGTGCCACACAAGTATGCCGGGACTGTTGTGTTCTTTAGATACGATGATCTGGTTGAGTGTGGTGGTAAAAGGATAAAGCAACAGGCTTTAGTTAATTTTTCACATATGTTTTCATTGACTGAAGTGAATGTCAAGGAGAAATGTCAGTCTGGTGGTAATGATAGAGCGATTTGGGTGACCCATTGGCTTCTTGTCTAAATCAAAACAATGACAAAAGATTCCACACTGTGAAGTTACTCCACGACAAGAAAAAGTCATGCATTCAAAACTTACTTCACTAAAAGTACAAAAGTATCAGCATCAATATGTACTTAAAGTATCAAAAGTAAAAGTAATCGTACTCACATTACATACGTAATCACAATAGCACGCTAGGATCGGCCGCTAATGTTAGCACGCTATGATCGGCCGCTAACGTTAGCACGCTATGATCGTAAAAACAATGTTCCTACTTTGTCTAGATTATAGTTATATGTTACATCTATTAATCATATTCATAATGGGGCAGCGCTTGTGTTTACATTTGAAAATATACGTATGAAGAAATATTGTATTGTATTGTATTTATTTGCTAAGGAATATATATATATATATATATATAATATTCTTTGTCAACAACATGTTTTGTTAATACAAATAAAGTTATTACAATTGAAAAAAAAAAATATCATGACATCAGGGAATCAGTTACATGATGACATCATCAATGGAACCATGGAACTGCTCGAAAGATCAATAGAAAAATAGAATAAAACATCAAAGCATCATGAAGTTTATATATACTTCCACTGATCTGACGGTCTCATATCCCTGACTCAACTAGTTATTACACTGTGAGAAAGAGAACTCTTTGTTAGAAAACCACAACAGCATAATTAATACAGACAACATCAGATCAAACTTTGTTACAAGATGCAGACAACAAGAGGAAACAGAGCCTTTAGACAGCAGAACAACCGTCCGGCTCCAAACCCCAACATGTCGGAGCTGTATGCTCTCCGCCAAGAAGTCCAACATCTGAAAAACCTTCTGGGTAGAGAGAGAGCCGGCCATTTCCACGAAAAGAACAGATCAGCTCAACTCATCCAAGAGCTAGACACCACCAAGCAAGAGCTCGCTCGTCAGAAGACCCTTAAAGAAATGTTCATCAACAAGGGGAAAGAGACCAAGAAAGACCTGGAAAGACTCCAGAAATACGTCGATCCAGCAACTCTGAGCACTGCAAGGATTGCCACACAGGTGAGGGAGACCTTCAGGCAGAAGAAGAAGAAGGACCTTCACAAGGACTATGAGGAGCTGAGAGTGGCACATATTATGTTGCAAGAGAAGTTCACCACTGAACTACAAGTCGAGAAGGACAAGAACAGGCTTCTCCAAGAAGAACTGGACAACCTGAAGTCACAGCAGGAGCTCAGCCTGAAGTATGAAGCTGATGTGGTCGCTGTCAAACAGCAGGCCACCTTCCTTCAGAAAGAGCTAGATCACCAAATCCAGGTTCACGCAGAGAGGGCGTCAGCCGACCAGACTCTGATCCAGAACCTGAAGGCAGAGCAGGACCAGGTCCGTGTTAAGATGCAGGAGGACTTCAGGACTCTTCAACAAAACACCATTAAAGATCAGAGCCTTTTCCAGGAGGAGGTGGACAAGCTGGCAAATCAGCTCAGTGTTCAGTTGGCGCTCAACTTTGAGCTCTCCACCGAGCTCAAAGCTGAAAGAGTTGAAAGATCTGTTGAAGCCAACAGAGCTGAAGAAGTTGTCGACACTCCCCTGAGAAAAAGACCTAGGACAGAAGATCCACCTGAGGACCAGCAGGACGACGAGCCGTGCCAGCAGGAGGCGTCCCTTCCCAGTCCACCTGTCCTGAAAAGAGTCTCCCGTCTGGGGCTGAGGAGACAAGACAAGTGGAGGAGGAACAGGAACCTGAAGGACCTGGACATGGACTAAAAAAAAAAAACAACAAAACCAAAAAAAAAAAAAAAAATTCAAAAAAAAAAAAAAAAACAACAACAAAAAAAAAAAAAAAAAAAAAAAAAAAAATCAAAAAACAAAAAAAAATAAACAAAAAAAAAAAAAAAAAAAACTCCCAATAACTCCGCCACCAGAGTGTCTCCTGTGGGTCACTTTCGCCGGTCCCAAGCCCGGATAAAGGAGGAGGGTTGGAATTATGATGTTTGAAAAACAAGAATCAACAGAAGAAAGTTAATTTGAAGTTCTAAACATTTTTAGTTTTTTTTTTAATCATTTTTTGTCCCTCCAACAACACGATTCCTCTCTCCTGAAATAGCGGCCATCTTGAAAAAATGGCAGACATGTTTGCTGCATTATTTCACGAACGGACAATAAAAATAAGAAAATAATCATATAATCAAGAAACCACACAGGCGGAATTACCTAATTCTGAGTAAGTATTGTGTTTATTTTGAAGTATTTCTGACTTTTAGAGTAGTTTAGTTTGGAGTATACTGTTATGAAATGGCTTATTTCCTCATTCTTAATTTCTAGAGAAATTCAACCACTTCTGCACAGAAAAATGAAAAAGTCAATAATGGAATAGTAGATTTTGCTGATGTTTTATTTACCAGTTCATCCAAGGTAAGGTGAATGAAATGAGAGAGAGAGAGAGAGAGAGAGTGTGTGTGTGTGTGTGTGCTTTACTGTGAACATACACAAACAAAAACACACAATTTCAGGTTTGGTCCCACAGCACAGATTAAACAGCTTACTAACTGGGTTTCTCACAATACCTAGAATAAATCCTAAATCAGGTTATGGTGCCTCTAGTGAACTAAGGTCTAGTACAGTGTCTTCTTTTAAAAGCACTAAAAACATATCTTTTTTAACTTGGATTCAAAGTGTAGTTTAATGGATAAAACTTACAATCTTAAAAACTGGTATTGTTACTGTCACAATTATTCAATTACTCCTATTTTTAAAATATATATGACATTCATTTACATAATGAGCATTTGACAGAAATAGCGGCCATCTTGAAAAATGACCGCCATGTTGAATTTTTGGATCGCCAACACCTTTTTCCCAAAAAGTGACCCTTAGAGAGTATCTGTGCCAAATTTCATTCTTGTATACCAATTTGAATGATTCTCTTGAAATATGCCATTAATCTGCTGCACTATTGTGATAAACCAGAAACAAAAGGATGATTTCTGCCCCAGTGCTCATGATTCTCTGACAGAATCAAGGTGTTCTGTGATTGTGCGCCACCTGTTGAGCCTTTTGGTACTGCAGGCCAGATTTTGCTTCATATGTGTAGCACCCCAAGAATATGACCCCCTGGGCACTCACCAGCAGTGGTGGAAAAAAGTATTCTGATCCTTTACTTAAGTATAAGTTTTAACACCACACTGTGAAATCACTCCACTACAAGTAAAAGTCCTGCATTCAAAACTGACTTAAGTAAAAGTACAAAAGTATCATTGTCAAAATACACTTAAAGTATCAAAAGTAAAAGTATTCGTTATGCAAATTGGGCCCACTCAGATTGTTTATATATACAAAATATATTATTGGATTATGTGTATTGATGCATTTATGTAAGCAGTGTTTTAATGTTGTAAAGATAGAGCTACATTTTTATGTTAAATCTCCACCTGAAAGGTAACTTAAGCTGGCAGATAAATGTAGTGGAGTAGAAGTATAAAGTTACATTAAATGGAAATACTCAAGTAAAGTACAAGTACCTCAAAATTGTACAGAACTTGAGTAAATGTACTTAGTTATAATCCACCACTGCATCTGACTAAGTTTTCAATATAGAAATTTTTATTTTTAATTTGCTTCAAACCTTTTGTATTCCTATTTATACTGTTAAACATGCATTTGAGCATGAAATATGTTAAGTTACTGCACTGTAAACATATTTAAAATTGCAGTTTCATCATATCTGGTTAAGTGCACGCTCCTATATGTGGCCCTGTGGTAGTGTCCATGAAAAATTGTGGCCCCCTCCAGCATTTAAGTTGCCCATCCCTGAATTATATGCTAAATTACTTTACATTACAGATATTCAAACTTGCATGAAGCCTTGCCAAGTGTTGTGAGTTTGTAGATTGGCTTTTTTTCTTCTTCAAATGTATAGGTATAGATGTATATATATATAACCATTAGATTTATTACACCCCTTAAAATCAAGAGGGCTTCGCGACCCCCCGTGGATCTTTGGCGCCCCACTGGGGGGGGTCGGGCCCCCCGGTTGGGAATCCCTGGTCCATGGTATAGTACATTAAGTACTGCAATCTCCACACTACCTCCACCTGTAAAACCCACAGCAGTGTCATCCAGCTCCTTACCTCGACATATTTTTCCATGTTGAGAACCTAGTACAGGAGTTGTCGGTCCCAACGGCCCTGATGATCGACCAACTTGTCTCTCTCAGTGGTATTTATAGCACAAATCTTACAGCGGGTTCAGACAAGGTGAAGTTGTGTGGATGTATTTGGAGGCTGGTAGGGCCAAGGAGGGGAAAGATGTACATCTGTGATGTTATCTCACTGACTCAATGCAGACTTTCTATAGATCACAGCGAGGGAGCTGCTCTGCTACGTATACCATCAATGCCCTTGATGTGCATTCACCTGAAGAGAATGAACTGTTAGCCAGGATTAGTCAAAGAAACATCCCCTTCATGCATCTTGATTAATCCTCTAGAGTCCACAAAAGCACCGGAGAGCTCTGCTGTCTGCTTCCCTCTAAAGTTTTGGCTTTTCTAGAAGTTTCCATGTCCCATTTAGCGCATCAACTCCTTTTCAACAAAGGTTAAAACCACTTCGACTAAGAGATTTTTTTCGAATTTTGCAGTGTGCATTCAGCATTTCAATACATTTTTAATGTAATCTTTTGTGTTTAATGTTTTTCGTGTTTTTAGTATTTCTTTTGTGTGCTTTTTTTTGCAATTTTGTGCATTTTTTTGTGTTTTTGTGCATTTGTGTGTGTTTTTGTGCATTTTAGTGTGTTTTTTGTGTGTTTTTTGTATTTTTTGTGTGATTTTTGTGTATTTGTGTTTTTCTGTGTTTTTTGTATATTTTGCGTTTTTTGTATATTTTGTATTTTTTGTGTGATTTCTGTGTGTTTTTTCTAATTTTATTGCGTTTTTTACGTGTTTTTTTTAAAGTGTTTATTGTATTTTTGGTGTGTGTTTTTGTTGTGTTTTGTTATGCCCCAGTCTAGGGGGCCTAGAGCACAACATGAAAAGGCCCCATCTTCCCCATCTCTAGTGATGGTCCGCTGACACTTGAAGCTCCGACACATGCGCAGTAGCTCATGAAGCAAACGTCCCGAAGCACTGTGCCGAGGCGTGGTTTGGTCACGTGACTCGTGACGTTCGAAGCAGCAAAGTGCTTCGAACGTCACCGAATCACCAACAGTGGAAGTGAACCGCTACCTCGTTGATCCTCCACTAGAAAGAACTGCAGAACTGCTGCTCACATACTGGGCAAACCACAAAAATGTATATCCCAATCTTTATCAAGTTGCTAAACATTTCTTATGCACCCCGGCCTCATCCGTGCCGTGTGAACAGGTTATTTCCAAGGCTGGGGAAATTGTATTGAAAAGAAGAAACCGCTTGAATCCCAAAACTGTGGAAAAAGTGTTGTTTCTAAATAAAAATTCATAACAAGTGACACAAGCACAGTCACTGCCCTGTTTTTCAAGCACAATCTCTTTCCCCACCCACCCATGAACCTCTTTACCAATGAACCACAAAACATTATTTGCCAAATTCCATAATATAATCTGTATTTGCGCCAGCCCCATGTGAAAAGGGACCTCAGGCCGGATTCGAACCCGGGTCCGCCGCAGCACTCAACCTTAAAGGTACGCGCTCTACCAGTGTGAGCCACCGGGACGCTTTATAAAACATCATTGTTGTTGTATTCAGTCGTGTAGTTGAAAACAAATGCATGAATCACTCAATGACACGTCTCGATTGCACTTCATTTTATTGGCCACTAGATGTCCTACTGGAGCACTGTGTGTCATTGAAGCTTCGAGTAATGAACCGTGTTTTGTATAAAGTGTCGAAGCTTCAACAAAGCCTCGATCAGCCATCACTACCCATCTCCCAAGTAGCCACAAACAAAGATTGGTTTGAAGAACGGGTAAATATTTATTTACAAAGAGAACTTAAGTAAATACAAATATTCTTCAACTTAGGGGTGGACTAAAGCCAAAATAACAAACAAAATGATTCTATCTTAAAAATAAGAAATTTACCTGAAAAACCAAAAGATACTGCTCAAAACAAGGGAATTAAGTCCAAAACTACAAGTTAACTCAAAAAGTGTGAACCGGTTGGGAGAAGAGGAGGATGAGGAATAAGCCTGCTGCCACAGATGGCCGCCATCTTGGCTCCATTTAAACCAGGTGGTTCCGGCTGCAGCCAATCCCAGCACAGGCGTGGAACCTCTCCACCAATCGCACCGTGGCTACGGCACACCCCAATCTGCATAATATGGAGGCGTGGAACCTCTCCACCAATAACACCACGGCTATGACACACTCCAATCTGCATACAAAAAAAAGAAAACAAAAACACAGGGCACACATACAAATGCAGTTTGCTAAACATTAAGTATAATATGACCACAGTCATAACAGTTTTTGTGTTGAAAATGTTGATCCAGTAAGTCAAAATGAAAAAATAATAATCAGGTCATATCGGAGAGGTTGTGCTGAAAACAATACCAAAATGGCTAGGTGAACACTTTTTAAGTCGTTTATACAGGCAGAATGAAAAGGAGTCATAAACCAAAAAAAATAGCCCCAAACTCCAAAGGGTTTTAATTGTTTGTTTTTTTTTTTTTTTTTAAATCAGAGCTGTTGTGCTTGAGTGTGGTGGTAAAGGCATAAAGCAACAGCTCACAATCTGTAATTTTGTGCTGTACGGATATATCAGTTGCCTTGATAAAGCTTATGGCACATTTAAATGGTTGGTGCACTTACTGTATATGAAGATGAATATCAGGTTCACTCAGTTACGACCTCATTGACCTAAACCTTGTGCCAATCTTATCTTACATGTGCATGTACAAAAGGGCTTTTCCACTTTCTTTATCACACTGTAAAAACTTGAGCTACTCAATTTATTTGGTAAAACATTTTTACACTTAAAAATACTGGGTACATTTTTAAGATGAGAAATCATTTGAATTTACCCCATTAATTAGTAAACATATGATTTAAAAAATAAATAGACCTAAACAACTACACATAATGAGTCTGTCCAATTTAAACCCTAAGTCCAGGCAATAGTAACTAAGTCAAAACCAGAAAAAAATGACAACTTGAAATGCTAGGTTTGTGTAATTGAAAATCACTATTACTTCACAAAATAAATATGCTACATTAACCTTATATTTTCAACTGAATTTAAGTCATATTGGACTAAATAAATCGGTTATTTGTTGTTTATTTTCAGCTTTATTAGACAGTGAAAGAGAGAGTAGAAGGGGAAAACAGGGGGGGACTCTAGATCATCACCCTCAGTGTACATCGCTATGCTTTTTAAAAAATATTTGCTTTCATTCTGCCTTTACCTGGACCTTTACCTGCCTGCCTTCAAGTACCCAACATATGATCTTGATGCATCATCCAGATCCTTTACTTGTGGCTGACTATTTCAGCTGTGAATGTGTGTCTGTGAATCTGTGAACAGTAACTTTTGCATGGTGCAAAGGTCTGGTATGTCAACAACATTTTAGCTATGAAGAACCATGAATCTTCACAGTAGATAAGACTTGTCATAGACCAAAGTGAAGGTCAAGGAGAAATACAAGAGATGAGGGATGCACCCAAATCTTAAATGCACATTGACGTCTTAGCATGTGATGGTAGATGGTATCTTCATTGTTAAACAACTACAACTGCTGCTGATGAAAATCGTGCTAATCTAGCAAGCATAAACCCAAGTGCACTTGCACAAATACAGAGAGTGAAATGGCAGTTTTGGGAGAGAGGGAGAAGGGACAATATTTTTTCCTTCCTTTTTTGGAACGATCTTCCCATTATATTGTGACATTTCTTGTGTACAGGTACAAACCCTGGTCTGATGGTGGTGTCATGGGAAGAGGTCAGTGGTCACAAAAACCCTGGCTTGTATTATATTATAGAGAACTGAGCTCAGGTGGTTCAGTGGTTACTACTGTGTCCTCACAGTTAGAGGGGTCTGTGTTGGATCTGACCTGCAGGCTTGGGCCCTTTTTGGGCCCAGTTGTACACCTTCCTTTTTATTATTGTGTTATTTGTTATTTTTTAGAGTGGAGCCTTGCACTTGCCTGCAGGAAGATGCCAAACAGCTGCTGGAGCAGACAAACAGAAACCAAGAGGAGCAGAAGCAAAACTCATGGTCAGGGATGGAAGGCTGAGGGGTTTACCAGGTAATCAATGAAGCAGTTGAGTCAAAGGCAGGCAGAGTCTGCAACGGGAGAGAAATTTAATAGTGAATGCTGGAAAGTCTTGCATGAGAGTGTCGAATTAACTGGCAGTATGTTTTAGTTAGAGTTACAGTTACATAAGTCTGCTATCAGTTGCACAATCACATACCATAAGCTAGAACAGTCCTGTCGGTGGAAGAGAGGAAACTACAGCACACAGAGCACTAAAGCACCCTTTAGAATGGAGTACCAGGGCTGTACTGGGACGAATAATCAGCCCTGGCATTTTTGCCCCAAATCGGCCCACCACAACTAATTATTCACAAACTACCTTAAAGCTCCTCATTATGTAGAGATACTAACTACAGTACAGGCCAAAAGTTTGGACACACCTTCTCATTCAATGCGTTTCCTTTATTTTCATGACTATTGTCATTGTAGATTCATCAAAACTATTAATTAACACATGTGGAATTATGTACTTAACAAAAAAGTGTGAAATAACTGAAAACATGTCTTATATTCTAATAAGCAAAGGGTGGTTACTTTGAGGAATCTAAAATACAAGACATGTTTTCAGTTATTTCACACTTTTTTTGTTAAGTACATAATTCCATATGTGTTCATTCATAGTTTTGATGCCTTCAGTGAGAATCTACAATGTAAATAGTCATGAAAATAAAGAAAAACGCATTGAATGAGAAGGTGTGTGTCCAAACTTTTGGCCTGTACTGTATATCACTTGATATTACACCACATGGAGGTTACAAAAGACAGCTCTCATCCTAGAACATGGATGGGTAACTTAAATGCTGGAGGGGGCCACAAGTTTTCATGGACACTACCACAGGGCCACATATAGGAGCTTGCACTTATCCAGATATGATGAAACTGCAATTTTAAATATATTTAGAGTGCAGTAAATTAACATATTTCATGCTCAAATGCGTATATAACAGTATAAATAGGAATACAAAAGGTTTGAAGCAAATAAAAAATAAGCACTTACTGTGATTTTTTTTTTCCCAGTACAAGAACAGCAGACCAACATTTATTGCAATAAGTCATTTTGTGCATTTTTACACTGCACTTTTAAGATTTCATGCTCAAATGCATGTAGTTGTACTGAGGGCCACTTCAAGTGAGGGTGCCCACCCCTGACCTAGAGTGTCAATCAAAACACAGGAAGTCAGGATGGATAACTTTTACTCTTTCATATAAAATGCAATAACATGTAGAACAATAAAAAAGAACCCATCGGCCTGCAGGACACACTCATTAACACTGCAGAGGAAACACCATTGCTCACTGTAAAATGGTGTGCTACTAATGCTCAGGAAAAAAAATGTTACATTATAGAAAAAGATCCCTTTGGGTGGGCAAATGCATCCTGCAGAGACAGAAATGGCCTACGAGCACATTTAACACTGTCACACTAATAATATAACCTTCACTGTCTAACCGCTAGTCTGTTTATCACCTCCAAATCTATCAACAACTGATCATACTGGCAAAGAACATCAGCTTCTTATCAGCTTCACAACGATAACAGGACTGGCAACATGTGACTATGAGAAGGTGTGAGAATGTAAAACTGAGAATGTAAGTGAACATAACAGCAGCAAACATCCCACGCTGCAGTGTCAGTCAGTGACCTTATAGAAATAAAGTAGTCAGCTCTCTTACTGTGCTTTTGCGCCCTGGCTGCACATGCACCCAGTACTGTTTGTACAGAAACTATTCTATAGACCATGCATCGATGATATAATGTAGCAAGCAAACTACACATGCTGTGTTAAAAGCATGCTACACAAATAACCCTCTGGAGTCTCCAAAAGCTCCAAATCATGACTTCTTGATGACATCCAGACTAGAAAACAAAGCAGCGTGGAGCCCTACTGTAAATTTACCTCTAAAGTTCTGGCTGTAAACTCCATGAGGCCAGTTTCAGTTTGATGATGATATACCAAGTAAAACTGGAGACAAGCTCAAATAGATTTGGTATAAAATGATAGAACTGGATGGAACCCTCTTTTATGTTAGATTTGACACCTTTGTTCACATTTGCAACATTTCAAATTCTTAATTGAGCATGATAGTGTTTTGAAAGTAAAAAAAAAGATTCAAAATCACATTTTATGTTGGACTAAAGGACTAAAAAAGACACAAAAAGACACAAAATGACCAAAAAAGACACAAAATGACAAAAAAAGACACAACAGACGAAATGACCAAAAAAGGCATGAAAAGGATTCAAAAATGGACAAAATAGCCCTATAAGTTGGACCTTACTTAGGTGATAAATAAATCTATCCTACAAACCCAGTTAGTTGTTGCCAAAATTTGTTTCAAAACATACAAATTGACCACTTAAACATACATTTTGGACACACCAAAAAAAGACACAAAATGACCAAAAAAGACACAAAATGACCAAAATTGTTACACTAAACACACAAGACAAATAAAATAGAGTCCCACTAGAATAAAAACCAGAGTTGATGACAGGATCGCACACAATCACAAGATCACATTTATGTTGGTTTTTCTTTGTTTCTTTTTGGTTCAAAATGTTTTAATCCAGTAAGTCAGAATAAAACAAATTATTATTAGGTCACATAGGTGAGGTTGTGCTGAAAAATAATATACCAACATGACATTTAAACATTTTTTAAGTGGTGTATACAGGCAGGATGAAAAGGATTCAAAAATGGACAAAATAGCCCAAAACTCCATAGAGTTAAACATCAAATCAACGAAACTTCAGCAGAAAGATACTGAAATAAATTACTGGCTCCTCCCTGCTCCTCTCTACAGGACAGAGAGTGAGAGTGGCTGTTATTATTATTCAGATCATCTGACACCAGCTCGAGATTAATTCATTAGCAGAACAATCTTTCATCCTGATGTCAATTTGTTTGTTCCATGAGATCTTGCAAAAATACAAAAAAAAACCCAACTTGAAACATATTTCACAACCTTAACACTTTAAAGAGTGATTAACTGTAAAACATGACTAATCTGCTGGAACAACAACTAGTGGATTAATTAATCAGCGACATGTTTGATTACTGTTTCAGTTATAATTGATGAATCCATTAAAAAGTAATTGTTAGTAACAGCCATAATCAAGTATAACAGGATTTTTCCACTATTTTTGCCTTCATGCGTCTGCCACCCTACCAACCTGGACCTATAGTTGCCTGCCTACAAGTCTATATATAGCACCTTGCTTGGGAATGTTATTGAGTTTGAGTGTAAGTTCACAGCTAAATAAACTATGATTAACAGCAATACTTAAATATGAAACACATTTCTAAAGAAACAGTGATTTCAGCATCATGTTCTGTGTAAATACTACTATAAATGATCATATTATGCTTCCATTTAATTAAATTGTGTGAAACTAAAGTCTTATCTTTCGAACCGTAATTGTTTTAACCGTGTACGTTAGCCTCGGGTTTACCAGAGTCGGAAAAAGGACGCTAACGCCGGTGAATTAGCCGTGTGCTAATTGTATCCCAAATCGGTCACTTGCATCTTCTCGCTGTGAAACAATGGAGGCTGCTGAGGTTTTTTTAAAAAATTTTTTAGGGAAAATGGATGTTTGAAGCCAAATAAATATCACCGTTATCAGAATATCACCATTATAACATCGCCCAGGCCTTCTTACTGCTTTCTCTCATCAGAGTTACTTTCATATTGTAATTAGTCATGTAAATCTCCATGTACATAAATGAAATGTAACACGTAGATTGTTAGATATGTATAAATCAATTATACCTACACTAGTGGTGGGGATCTTATTCGAAATCATGAAAACACCATTGCAGATCTAGTCTATATATAAAATCGGTACACAGATCATGAGTTAAGCTAGCTAACAAGCTAAACAAATGTTAGCAGCCACTCAGCTAGCAGCCAGTTTGCCGAAATGCTGAACAACATTGGAAAAAAGTACATCTTAATGTGAATTGCTTAATTTAGTGTTTTCACCCCTTGAAATCACTTGGTCCATTTGTTATGGAGAGGATTAGACCTCTACTTAAGTGTGAAACAACACATTTCTAAGTAAACAGTGATTTCAGCATCATGCTGGCATTTGGGGCTCGCATTGTAACGGGTATGGTGCGGACCTTATAGCAGCACAACTGAACAGAAACAGTTGGTAATGATTAAATTATCAACAGCAGCAGATAGTCAGACAGGTTAGTGTCATAGTGCAGTCCAGAGTCTGGGTCAGGGAGGGCTTGGATACCCAGGTGAGGCTGAGTTCATAGAGTTTTCAAGTTTCAAGTTCTATTTATTATAGCCATTTCAACAATATAATAAAATACAGTTGATAGGAATGTGCTTTGGTATGCTCACATATCTCACATCACAATGAGAGAAGTGCTTAGTGCATGTTCTGGTGACGAATAGCTTGTGGATAGATACTATCCCTGCAGCGTGATGTTTTACATGTGAATCTTAATCAGTTTAAGCAAATGGAATTTATGTATTTAATGTAATTAAAAAAACTACAGTATATTGACTAAATCAAACATTTCTAAAGACCTTACCTTGTGGAACCAGAAGAGGGCAGCATTGCTCCAAGCTTAAAAACCAGAAATAAAGTCCAGGAAGCCACAGCTGCTCCATGGCCTGGTATCAAGGCAACTCTGGCATAATGAGCATTTCAAGCTTCAAACAGGGGAAATCAACCAAATATCATTTCATGAAAAATGTCCAGTAGCTAGATTAAAAGGGTTTTTGTCACTTCTGTTTTTTGATATTTAGTACCACACTGTGTTCTCAGTGGACAAAAGCTTTTTAATTTAAGAACCCATGGTGACACCTGTGTAACAACACTTTAAATCTTCTAGAATCTCCCATATTCAGCTTTATGCTTCACCTTAACTCATTAAATTCTTAAGCGACGTATACTCGTGTGACTGGAAACAAATGTGAAAAAGTAGCTAATTTCAAAAAGCTTGTTTCTGTTACTAGGCTAAGTTTAAATCCATTTAACATTTGTAATCCATTAATAAAGTGTCCTGTATTACATTTAACTTGTTCTGGCCATATTTCCTTAACTAATTAAAGTCACAATTTTGATACATGTTATGGAGATGCAAACAAAAAGGCACATGGTTATTTTTTATTTATCATCAATTTATTAAGCTTCTTAAATCTGAAAATATGTTGTTAAACAGCACTATTGTCACAATTTTGATAAATGTTGTGGAGATGCAATGATGCAGATTTGTCTATTTTTATTTTAAAAAATTAAACATAATTATTAACAAAAAAAAACATAAACGCCCAATGTAACATTTATGTCACATCACAGATCTTTGACATTTAGATATGTTTTTAAAAACAAATGTATTCTATGTGGTTCCCCTGGTCTGTGGTGTATCCCCCATAACTTTCCTTTAAGGATTACTGGTTCTGGGTTCAGGTGCAGCATGTTAATGTGGAGAAAGATAGTTGAGAGTCATTCCCAGGTTCTTGTAGGTGTAACGTCACAGGTCGCTGACCCAGAGCATTGGTATGAGACATACAAGGTTTCCTTAAGCGTGTGCATTCAATTTACTGTAATGTAAACCCATCCACTGCAGTATTACACACCTTGGTTTAATGATGCAATACAAGTACCAAGGCTCTGCTCAGAGCATTAGATGGTTGAACAAACCCTGGACTCTGACCCTGAGACCAGTGTTCATATCCTGTATGAAACCATGAGTCTACCCACATCACTGTCCAGTGGTTATGGGAGGAAGTAGTTGGTTTAAGTAGCTTTCTCTATTTCAGCCCCTAAGTTGTGGAATGAGCTGCCTTGCACATCAGACAAGCTCTCTCTGTCCATTTTTAAAACTAATCTTAAAAACTATTTTTATTCCTCGGCTTTACACCACGCATGAGACTCTGCTCTTGTTTAGTGTTTAATGGTTTGCCTTTATTGTTTTTTTTTTTAAGAGGAAACCATTAGTTTATTCCTGTTTTATTTATTTTATTGTTCTTGTTCTGGTCATTTATGTACAGCACTGTGTTGCAGCTGTGGTTGTATAAGTGCTTTACAAATAAAAGTTGAGTTTTAAGCCCAACTCTGTACTTTTTACCCAAAGTGGTTTGATTGTGTGGCAAAGGGCACCAAGGGTTGACATAACAATAATCTAACTGACCTGATAATGCCAACTGGAGAAATTCACCCCAGGAAATATATAAACACCTTATCAGTCAGAGGCAACACAGGTTCAACAACTGAATTCAAGACAGATGTGGTTCCAAAAGACAATTAAATTTTATTTTTATTATGATTATTTGATTATTAGACTGGAAGTATCTGAAGAGAAGGGTGTTACTGCTGTGAGGAGGATTAAGCAAAGAAACAAACCAGTCAGTTCAGTTTAAAACCCACATCAAGACAAATACAATAATATCAGCAGAAGACTACAAAAGAGCAGCAGATAAAAGGCCTGAAATACAGTAAAGAAACACATTACCACTTCCTTATAACAGTTACCTTCACTATCACACTTACACCCAGTGGCACAAGGTGACAATTATCCAGACTTCAAGTCCTATGGCTCAAGTAAAGGACCAAGAGGAAAACAGACACTGAATACAAGAGATAAAATGGGTCCCTTAAAATATCTCCACATCTCAGCAATGAATTAATATTTGAAATATTATAATATTTGAAAAAGACAAACCTTGGGAATCCAGACAGCGGTTGAAAAGAGGCAGACAGGGGGCTATTTCAAGACGAATTTAACTTTTTATGAATTCTAAGTAAACGCAAAATTACTTAGAACAAGCTTGGAACACTCATGTTGACTCAAAACCAACCTGGTCTCACAGAAATCTGTGAAATAGCCACGGATTTCGCTTAACTCAAAATCCGTGGAATAGCCACGGAATCGCTAAAATTTCCGTGAAACTGACACGGATTTCGCTACAATGCAAGTTAATGACAGTCACATCCCGTGGCTATTGGTTTGTGTCCAAGTCACGTGACTTTCAAGGTTCCAGCGGTCAGAACAAAAAACATGGCGGACAGTTCTCTCATTTTTTGTGAAAAATCAATATTTTGACTTAGTTTCTGCATAAAAATGGATTTTGATCACATTTCTAGCGAGAAATATATGTTTTATTTTCTAAATATTCACTCAGTGAATGTACATAATCACTTTGTATGTTGGAATAGCCACGGGATATGACTGTCATTAACTTGCATTGTAGCGAAATCCGTGTCAGTTTCACGGAAATTTTAGCGATTCAGTGGCTATTCCACGGATTTTGAGTTAAGTGAAATCCGTGGCTATTTCACAGATTTCTGTGAGACCATGTTGCTCAAAAAGTACCTCAGTGGAAGGAACATGTGGCCTCCAACCAACAGGCAGCCATGCTGCCACAGGTGCTTTATATATGGTTCAGGTAATTAAGGGGCTGGACCAGGGGAGGAGTTGATCTCCCTCCAAGGGGCTGCATTCAAGGCCAACATTGAAAAACAGACTTAAACCACTCCCACTACAATCGCTTAAAGTGAAATGCTTTAATTTTGAAAAGCAACTCCACTTGAAAGTGACACAATGTCCCAGACATGAACGAAACCAAAGCAAAGGGCTTCTATGTGTGTCCTTATCGCAAGGACTTAGCAATTTGTTGCTGGTTTTAGCAACTTTCCTGACTACCCTAACAATTTATTTTTCTAAAAACACCTAGCAACACATTTAGCAACTTTTTAAATGTATTCGGAAACTTTTAGCAGCTTTTGAAAAGTGACTCAAACACTGACACCAAAGCATTTTCCCTTTCCTCTAAATGACACAAAAAACGATTTTCTCACTTCGTCACAACACGCTGTAGAAATTCATTTTTATTGAGGTCTCAGCTCAATAGGAGGTACAGACAGTAGCAGGCAGGCAATATTTCTATATATATTACTATATATATATATATATATTACTTTTTTTTTGCGAAGTAGCTCATGCACAGCACAGCACGCGTATAAAGCTGCCAGGAACCCAAAATACACAAAAAAAAATTAACCATTTATACACACAAAAACAGCAGAAATAATAATAAATAATAAAACTACAAAACAGTCTATTTGCATGTAAATTAAAAATAGTAATAGTTTTCATTGTAGAAAGAAAATTCACATTTTAAAAATGGTCTTGAAACATAAATGGCACACTGTGAAAGCTCCTATGATTGAACTTTAACTGGCTTTCTCAGCTTGTCTACAGATCATATATAAATAAAGTTATTACTGTAAATAAAACGTGTATTTTCAATAAATATGTGGACTCCAGAGGGTTAAAATCAGCAATTTTAACTGTAAAACCTGGAACATTTTAGCATGTTTGCATGAGATATTAGACAGTCACCGGAGATGGAGAGATGTGTATAAAATGAGGATGGTGATTCAGTGTTGCTCCACGTTTTTAGTGTATGTGCATGGAATCATACTGAAGATGATAATGCTCATTTGATGGCGTCCCACTGTGCCGATCACTGGGCCTGCAGGCACAGCAGCCAAGCCATTTTATCAGCGGGCCATAACATCCATCATGGCTGCCACCAGGTTACAGGATTAAGCTACACAATGAACGCAGCTATATATCAATGGCTTGTTAAGAGTTTACACAATGCTCACTTTTTTTTCTGATAGTTGGCTTGATGTTTTTTTCTCCAGTTACATAAGTCTGCTATCAGTTCCACAATCACATCAGCTGGAACAGTCCTGTTTGGGGAAGATAGGAAGCTACAAGACACAGAGAATCAGCCTCTTAGTCCTTAGATATTCACATTACTTAACCTTTTGGATTTTGAGGCTATTTTGTCGTTCTTTGACTCCTTTTCATTCTGCCTGGAAAAACCACTTAAAAATCTTTACCATGACGTGTTGGTATCATTGTTTTCAAGACAACCTCACCTATATGACCTGACTATTTTTTTCACTTTGACTTACTGGATCAACATTTTGAACACAAAAAAAGACAAAAAACACACACAAAACAAATACACAAAATTACAAAAACACATACAAAAAACGCTTTTTTATTTTTTATTTTTTTACAAAAACTACCCAAAAAAATTACATAAAACACACAAAATGACAAAAAAACTGACATAAAAAACTCAAAAATGTACAAAAATCACACAGAAACATTAAAGACAAAATATTGCATTAAAAATGCTGAATGCAAACAGCAAAATTTGAAAAACCTGCAAAAATTTACCTCCAGGAGAAAAATCACCCTCAGAGAGTTGACAGATAAGGAATAATATGTTATAAAAATATATTAAAAAAACATTTTTTTTTTTTTTTTTTTACAAAAAACACACATAAAACATGAAAAACAAACCAAAAACACACACAAAATTACAAAAAACACATACACTGAAAGTATTTTTTTTTAAAAACCCAGTAAACACAAAAGATTGCATTACAAATGCTAAATGCACAAAGCTAAATTAGAAAAATCTCTGCAAAAAAAGTAAAATCAATGTTTATACACTTAGAGGTGTTTTTTTTAAAAAATGTTTTACCTTTGCTAAAAAAGGGTTAATGCATTAAATTGGACATGGAAACTTGTGGAAAAGCCAAAACTTTAGAGTTCAGCTGACAGCAGGGAAACATGCTGCTTCATTTTTACGTCAGAGAGTTAAGAATGGAGTCGTGGGTGAATTATAAGTACTGGTGCAAACAGAAACAGTCAGAGGGAAAGTTTGGCGGTGCTAACTGGGGATTACAGTCCTTGCATGCAGCCAGAGTTGTCCTCAGAGCAACACTGCAGAGGAGTGGCTCAGAAAATTATTTTAAAAAGACACAAAATGACTGAAAAAAACGAAATTTCTTAAAAAGAAACTAAAAAAAATGTACCAAAAAAGACACAGAATTACCAAAAAACACAAAATATAAGACACAAAATGACCACAAAAAGACACAAAATTACCCAAAAAAGAAAATTAATTAAAAAAAGACACAAAATGACAGAAAAAAACTAAATTACTTAAAAAAGACACAAAATGACAAAAAAAAGACACAAAATGATCAATAAAGACACAAAATGACCAAAAAAGACACAAAATGACCAAAAAAGACACAAAATTACAAAAAAGACACAAAATTGTTTTAAAAAGACACAAAATGACTGAAAAAAACTAAATTACCTAAAAAAGAAACACAATTACCAAAAAAGACACACAATTATTTAAAAAAGACACAAAATGACCGAAAAGACACAAAATGTAAGACACAAAATGACCAAAAAAAGACACAAAATTAATAAAAAAAGACACAAAATGACCAAAAAAAAGACACAAAATTACAAAAAAGACACAAAATTGTTTTAAAAAGCCACAAAATGACAGAAAAAAACTAAATTACTTTTAAAAAAATGACATTGTGACGCCATGAAGAAGTCGTGCTCCGGCGATTTCGTGGACTCCAGAGGGTTAAGAATGGAGTCGTGGGTGAATTATAAGTACTGGTGCAAACAGAAACAGTCAGAGGGAAAGTTTGGCGGTGCTAACTGGGGATTACAGTCCTCGCATGCAGCCAGAGTTGTCCTCAGAGCAACACTGCAGTGGAGTGGCTCAGCCTGTGTGTCAGGGTGGCTGAAGGACATTTCCTTTTTTTGACAGAAAGCAATTTTCCTGCTTGGGGGACCATTGTTCCATTTTGTTTGAAAGGTGACTCCAGTTCTCGGAAGGCAACATTTCTCCTTACCAGAACTGAAATACAGCTAGCATTCAGGGTCACAGTGACCAAGCTGTTGCCTCTGTCGGCTATAATATATATATGAAATATCTTCAGTGTGACAACAAATTGTTGCACTTTAATTCATACGGTTGGGGAGAGAGTGAGAGTGGCTGTTATTGTTATTCAGATCATCTGACACCAGCTGGAGATTAATTAATTAACAGAACAATCCTTCATCCTGATGTCAATTTGTTTGTTCAATGTGGTCTTTAATATGCAAAATAGCACCAGCAGTGTGTTTGAGAGGGTCATTATGGGCCAGCGTTTGGACATTTTGTCAGTTCAAGGGGAGTAATTGTAAGGGAGTGCTCCAATAATGTGATTTAAGTCAGATTTCTTGTAAAATATGACTGTTCTAGTGCTGAAATAACTATTTGATTGACAGGTGGTTAATCAATAACACCTTTGGTTAATGGTTAAAGTCATGTACCAAACAAAACTGCCAAACGAATGCTGATTCCAGCTTCTTTAATCTCAGGATTTGCTACTTTTTACTCGTTGATGTCATCACACATATATTTTCTCTCTCAGATTTGGTCCAATCAAACAAGTTGGCTCATGACTAGATGTCGTCTTGGACTCTGGCGTCATGTGACGGGTATTTAGAGCCATGCCAGTGTTGTGGCTTTACAGCAATGCTGATTAGCCTGTTGGTTGGTGGGTCCACTTGTTTGGTCCAGCTTTTGCTTAAACACTTGGAAGGATTGAGCGAAAATTTGTACAAACATTATCTGTGCCCAGAGGTTTTATCCTAAGACTAAACCACTGTTGACACATCACATAATTGAGATTCTGTACATTGTAATTCCCAATACTTGAGTCACGATACGATATTGTGATTTTAAACATTTTGCGATATGATGAGTATTGTGATACAATATATTGTGATTTAACTGTTTATCTGCATTTTGTGTCAAATAAGATAAAATTCTCAGTCTATTAATCTCACTTCAGTCTTTTTATTTCTCCACAATGAGAGTCAAAGCCACAGACTGACCAACAAAGTATTCAGTCAAACTGAACTGAACTGATATCAAACATGTTGGACGACAACAACTGCAGCATTTTATCAAACTTTCAAAAACTTTGCAGCGTTATTTCGACAACTTCCCACCATGATATCCTGACACACATGGTGCCTTATAGATTCTTTAGAGCTTCTAGTTTCATATGATACCAGTATCTCCAGTATATTCCTAAAAAAGAAAAATAATGACGATAAATATCGATACTTGCCGGCTACGAATCAATATAATATTGCTACGCAAAATATCGCGATACTATGCTGTATCAATTTTTCACCCACTTCTACTGTTTATGGATAAGGATATATATGCAGCAACCCTATTATCCAGAAATCTACATCAGGTCATTGGGAAAATGTTTTCAGAAGGGCTTGGGAAAATAGCACTTGGAACATTGCAACTGCAAAGCTCCAGGATGATATGAAAACCTAAAAGAATAATAATAATAATAATAATAATAATAATAATGTTCCACCAATCAGTTGACTTTGGTATGTTAAGTACATTCAACCCTATAGAGCAGGGGTCTCAAACTCAAATTACCTGGGGGCCGCTGGAGGCAGTATCATAATGACCAAAAAAAAGACACAAAATTACAAAAAAAAAGACACAAAATGACCAAAAAAGACACAAAATGACAGAAAAAAACTTAATTACTTAAAAAAGAAACAAAATGACCAAAAAAAAAGACACAAAATGACCAAAATAGGACACAAAATTACCAAAAAAAGGACTCAAAATGACCTAAAAAAGTAATTAAAGGGACCTTCAACACACAACACGGTAAAGTGCCATTCATATAAAACTCACATTAAACTTTCATATCAAGGTGGGGCCACAAAATATCGTCACAAGGGCCACAATTGGCCCGCGGGCCACGAGTTTGAGACCCCTGGCTTTTGGAAAATAGCACTTGGAACAATACTGCAAAGCTCCAGGATGACATAAAAACCTAAAACAATAAAAAAATAATGTTCCACCAATCAGTTGACTTTGGTATGGAAAGTAAATGCAACCCTATAGAGACTTGAGTTAAATCTGCCTTCTCATGGTGTTTGTTGTGGGTTTAAACATTTCATCAGAGTCCTGGCTACGATGTGTGAAAACAGTTGATTCTTCATTCATCCAGTGATGCAGTGTGAATCATTTCTGCAGTCAGCACCATTCACCACCAACACATTCTTTCCCTTCCACTGAAAAGATGTGAACTTTGTTCGAACATTATGCAGAATTTGTTTTGTTGGCTTAGCTAAACGTTGGGCTGCGAGCCTGTCAGTCACCCAGTAATTGCTTTGCCACTCTGCATTTCTTTTCAGATTACCAAAGGATAGTAGAACATGTCAGCTGTTAAATTGAAGGCAAACTGTTTCTGGAGCGAGCTAACATCACTGACTTTATTAAATTAGCATGGCCCTGTCTGTGCCAAGGTTTTCACAACATGTCTATCTCTGTAAAAATTAGCAAGCTAATTCCTGTTTGCTGGAGGGTGACTTTGCATTTCTTCTATAAATTAAAGAACAGTGTTTTGTCAGCTGGTAAACAATGATACTAATGTTTACTGAGATTACTGTGGGGAAATATGTTCTCTTGGCACTTTACTTACTTTTCATTTCCACAGGTGCCAAACCAGTTACCATGACACCTTGTTGTTGCCAGAACAGGGTGAAAATTATAATTTTTGTCTTTGAAACCAAAATAATGTGTGTTTTCATATGAAACGATGAGAGAAAAATCCAACAGAAGCAGGATTTTGGAACCATTTCACATTATCTTGATATTGTGGGGAAAAAGGCACTATGGATCTCATTTCATTTACTGATATTTCCAACTTATTTTAAAGGGCAATTTGTAAGATTTGGCCACATTTGAAGTTTAAAACCTTCTAAAAATGAACATTATGAACACAATATAAAGAAGTGACAGTGATGACGTTATGTCTACGACGTCTATGTTTTGAGTTGCAAACGTCTACTTCTCCGGCATAATTTCACCTAGAGACTCCATTTAAACTTTAAACAGTAGACACAAGTCTTGTGTATCGGTGTATTAATCCACGTTTCGATAGGTCATATAGTTTTTTATCAATCCCTGTTCAATGACCATGATCATTTTTGGAGAAATTCTGAGATTATAATGGGTGTGTATTGCATGGAATGTTCGTGTCACAGTGTGTGACATCATCGCCAGAGTGTAGAGGGAGAGAAAATTTTTAAAAAAAATAAATTTGAAAACTGCACTCCAGGCCGCAAATTTCACTCTACAGAAATAATTTATACATAGAAACGCTTTATTCTGGTAAAGCTGTAGCTATAGTTTGGGCGTAGGACGCAAAGATGCGCCACCAACGCCACCAACAGCCTCATTGGCTCCCATGTTAAAAACGCAGGAAGATTTATGAAAAAAGGAGATGTAACAGTTTTTTTAGATTGCTCTAACAAAGTTATTTTTTCATTTTTCTTAAGAAAAACATATGTAGACGTTCAGGAAGAACTCAGGACGCTCAAAGTGAAGTCGGATCAATGATAGGTATTATGGTTTTGCCAAAAATGCTTTCTGTTCAAGGCCAGAAATTCCATTCTGTCCACCTCTGTTCCGGAACATTGGCAGTTGGTGGCAGTTAATTCTGTTGATTGCTCTGCTCTGATCAAAGCCTTTGATCTTTGCTCTGATTACAGTTACAGATACACGCACACACACATGCACGTTAGCACACACACACACACACACACACACACACACACACGCACACACACAGGTAACTTTATGCGATTTTTGTTAAACACACACGTAAGCGCGCACACTCCTCCAGATACACGTTTCACACACACACACACACACACACACACACACACACACACACACGCGCACACACACACACACACACACACATGCACATGCACATGCACACGCGCACACACACACACACACACACACACACACACTTTGAGGTTAAAGGTCATAGGTTGCTGTATAGATAAATATTTGAAAAGGAATGCTTGTTGTAGGTGTGCTCCTTGTATATTATATAGTATTATAACATTATTAGTATTAATTGTTTGAAATCTCTGAAGAATCATAGTGTACACACACCGGCAGTAGACCCCGTGGCCCTTTCAGAATTTCCCCAGAGGAAATTTTCTAGTTTACAAATTGCGCCTTTAGAAAAACCCACAATATTTGACTAAACAGCTTCATCTGCCAGACTTATCAATTCAAATCTAGTTTGAAATGACCTCCAGGAGAAAAATCACCCTCAGAGAGTTGACAGATAAGGAATAATATCTCCCCGGTTCCTGGTTCTTTGTCTCTGTCTGAGTCGACTGCTGTGAAGGTAAATGACAGCAGAGAGATGTCCAGCAGTGGGGATGGAAGAGTTGGTGGGACTCAGCAACTCTCTTTACCCTTCACGTTGCCTGGCTGTAGTGCTGTCATGGCCACATTGACTGATTTGGATCAGTGGATCCTGAGAATTTGTCTTGACTGCAGGAGGTTGGGGAAACGGAGCGTTCATCACCTTAATGGAAGAGTATTGATTGTGGTGCAGGAGCACGATACCCGTCTGCAATAGTAATGGAGTTCCTGAGAAATCACAGATGAAAAGCCATCAGGGGATATCCAGGAAGGGGGAGACACCTCGGACCTGGTGGTTAGCACCTTGTTATCTGATTGGACGTGCCTGTGCCTGCACTTTTTTGTCTATTAATGTGTTCAAATAGACAGATGGGGAAAGCAAAAACACATTAAAGAATCAGTTTGTTACAGCAGAAAATGGTTTTCTCATTCGCTTCTATGACATCTATCCATGCAGATAGTGAGAGATATCCATCTCTCAGCTTTCTGCAGCTTTATTGCAATTTAAATTAATGGAGTTTTGTGTGTGGTGTTTGAAAGCAGTGAGAAATTAAAGTAGCATTTAACCCTTTGATGCACAACATGGTCTAAAGTGACCCCACTAAGTTTTTATATTTTATATCTTTGCAATAAATCAATTTCATCATTCAGTATTGCAGGTTTTACTCAAATAACTTGTTTTTGATCATCATACATCCTTATTTTTTGTTTTCATTTCTTACTTTTTGAATAGAAACCCTTTTTTTATCACTACGCTTCTAATGCACAAGGTCATTTTTGACCCATGTTGTGCATTAGAAGGTGTTTATATGTTGTCACCAATTTAAAACCTGACAAAGAAGACACAAATATTAACTATCCTATTTTGTTAAATTGGTGTTTTTTCCAATTTAAACTTTTATTTGGTGGCTCTAATAAGTCTCAGATGTTAAAATATGTGATTTTCCAATGTAATCTGGTGGTTCTAACAACTCTTTTAAAGTAAAACCTTCAAAATAAGACAAACATAGTTACACATATACTCAAATTGTTAATTTAGTGAATCACTTATCACTACGCTTCTAATGCACAAGGTCATTTTTGACCCATGTGTGTAAACTTGATGTAAAAATACAAAATAATTTTTTCTTCATAAAGTATGAAAGGAAAAATGGATATAATGATCTGTTGTAATAAAAAAAAGATATTCAAACACACAGCCAGCATGAAATAACATGGGAAATTAATGCAGGTCATTTTTGACCCATGTTGTGCATCAAAGGGTTACGCAAACAAGCCCAGTCCCATACATATCTACAGTCTACAATGTCATTCAGCAGACGCTTTTATCCAAAGCGACATATGGTGTCTGGTTCCTTTACTGTAAATCCAACATTCACTTTTCTGTCAACTTGTTTAGTCTCCAACTCCTGAAGTGTCCCTCTGTTTGGCTGCTGAATGTTTTACTATGTTCACCTAACTACCTATTTTTTTTTAGCATACTTCAAGCTGAAAAATAATAAAATGAAAGATGCAAAAATCCTCTGAAAAATTGTGTAAAGCTGCAAAGATGTCTTTTTTTTTTAGTTATTTTGTGTCTTTTTTTAGTTATTTTGTGTCTATTTTTAGTCATTTGTGTCATTTTATGTATTTTTTTGTCATTTTGTGTCTTTTTTTGTGTCTTTTTTTGTCTTTTTTAGTTATTTAGTGTCTTTTTTTGTCATTTTGTGTCATTTTATGTCATTTTTAGTCATTTTGTGTATGTTTTAAGTTATTTTGTGTCTTGACAGTTTACCAACCCCGGGGGCAGTTTAGTTAGACTTCTGCAGTCTTCAATCTTTAATAAATGAACTAAATTGTTTCTGTGGTTTTCCTCAAATATTGTACAAGTCAAACAGTTGTGAGTCACCGTCCACCTTCCCCACTGATTGTATTCTGTACAGATCGCTAAACCGTCTGAAGCAAATTTGTGATTTGTGGTATTGAGCTACATAAATAAAACAGAAGTGAATGCATGACTATGAATCACAGAAATGATGATGCAGAATCAGAAATCTATTTCTGAGTTTTTCAAAAGTAAGCAGAGTAAAAATAATGAGCGTGCTGTTAATCCAGATTCTGTATGTAGCCACACACACACACTTGTTGTCTCAACCACAAAGCTTCATCTCCAGCTGCTCGTCAGCCACCAGTGACGTGGAGCTCTGAGGCTACCTGAGCTCCTTCCTCTCCCAGTCCAACCAGTGCTGCAGGGATCCAACCCTGCTGGTGGAGGAAATGAGAAAGGACCAGAGACTGGGTCTGTGCTGCAGGTGGCAGGATTAGATATTTATCACCTGAGTGCTGACTGGTGATAATAATGAATATAGTGGTCCTACACTGCAAAAAAAGAAAAGTTGGGTGAACTCAAAATTTCAAGGCAACAAACTTCGATAAAATTTTAAGTTGGACAATTAAAATAAATATTTTAAGTTTGGTTTTTGAACTCTGAATTCTTATTTTTGTCAACTCAACTGTAAGTTGTACGAAGTTATAATTATAATTATAAGTTATAATAACTTTTAATCCTTACTTCTGCTAACTTCTGCAATGTGCTGAATTGGCACGATTGTAACACCACTATGAAATTTCAGCTAATGTTGCGACCACAATTTTGAGTTAGCATTGATACACTAATGGCTACTCTTGTAGCTGTAACAAGCAGCGCCGCTAGCATCAGTTAGCCGCTAGCATCAGTTAACGGCTAGCATCAGTTAACCGCTAGCATCAGTTAGCCGCTAGCATCAGTTGGCCGCTAGCATCAGTTAGCCACTAGCATCAGTTAGCCGCTAGCATCAGTTAGTCGCGAGTATCAGTTAGCCGCTAGCATTAGTTACTCGCGAGTATCAGTTAGCCGCTAGCATCAGTAAGTCACTAGTATCAGTTAGCCGCTAGCATCAGTAAGTCACTAGTATCAGTTAGCCGCTAGCTTTCGCTAAAGACCGAATTTCACAACAAAGAAATAAGAGTTAGCAGAACTATTGTCCCTTGTTGTGAACCCCAACTTAAAGATATAAGTAACAACAACTCACCAAATCACTGTCTTCATTTGTTGTGCTAACTTACGTTATTGCCCTAAATGTCAATCATTTATATTTCCAAGTTTTACCAACTTAAATCACTGTTTTAGGCCAAAAAATACAAGTTGGCATTTTTTGCAGTGTAGTAATTATTAACAAAGAAGGAACTGGGGTGATGAATTTAACAGACAAAGAATGTCTGTTTTGAGTGGGTGGGAGTAGTAGTGGGTCAAACCATAGACTACATTTACATTTAGTCATTTAGCAGACGCTTTTATCCAAAGCTACTTACAGAAAAGAGGGACAATTCAGGTATAGTGTGATAAGAGCCATTAGTGCAGCAATAAGGTCTAGTGAAGATTTTTTAACCCTTTGGAGTTTTTTTTTTTCATTCTGTCTGTATAGACCACTCGTCTTTTTTTTTTTTTTTTAGCACAGCCTCACCTATATGACCTGATCATTTTTTCAATTTGACTTATTGGATCAACATTTTGAACACACCAAAAAATGACAAATAACACAAATAAACCATATAAAAAAGACTAAATACACAACAAAATTACAAAAAAACACACAAAAACACATTTTTTTAAAACAAAAAGACCCATTAAAACACACTCAAAACACACAAAGACACACCGAAAACACATTCTTTAAAAACACACACACACACACACACACACACACATACAAAAAACACACATAAAACACACATAAAAACCCACAAAATATGACAAAAAGGTGTGGTGCTAGGAGAAAAGGTCCTTTCTGAGGAGCTGGGTCTTCTCCATTCACCACCAGCCAAATTGGCTAATAACTTTACAAATGTTACGCACAAAAGTTAATTTTTACCCGAATTTGGTGGGTTGGCGGTTTGTCAATTTAAAGCCCTGATGACAACATGTTAATTTTATGTCAGTGGAAGAGTTTATTCAGAAAACGATTGTGTGGATCATATTAGAGGGCAGGAATGATCAAACTATGTGTCTGTGGGTTGAAGGACTGTTGGTTTGTTAATAAGGTCACCATATCGACCCCAAGGGTGATTATATGTCAATGTTGAGTCTACAACTTGTTTCTGTTGCCCACAATGGATCAATCCTGTTACAAGTGTTATCATGAGTCGTTGCTAAGAGCAGATTTTATGAAGACTGTTTACAATTTAATTAACCCTTTGGAGTTTGGGGCTATTTTGTCGGTTTTTGACTCCTTTTCATTCTGCCTGGATAAACCACTTAAGAAGTGTTCACCATGCCATTGTTTTCTGCACAACCTCACCGATATGACCTGATTATTATTTTTTTCGTTTTGACTTACTGGATCAACATTTTCAACACAAAAAACACACACAAAAAACCCCCAAACACTTACAAAAACCACACATAAAACATGAAAAACACACCAAAAACACACACAAAATTACAAAAAACACATACAAACCCACTCAAAACACACCAAAAGCATAATAAAAATACAAAAAACACACAAAAATTACAAAAAACAGATAAAAACAAAAATAACGTTTTTTTTTTTTTAAATACACAAAATTACAAAAACACACATAAAAAACACTTTTTTTTATTTTTACAAAAACTACCCAAAAAATTACATAAAAGACACACAAAATGACAGAAAAAACTGACATAAAACACACATAAAAAAACACAAAATTTACAAAAATCACACAGGCATTAAAAATGCTGAATGCAAACTGCAAAATTTGAAAAACCTGCAAGAATTTACACTTGGTCAAAGTGTTTTTTTCTATACCTTTGCTGAAAAAGAGTTGATGCATTAAATTGGACATGGAAACTTTAGAAAAAAGCTGTCAGCAGGTCGTGCTCCGGTGCTTTCATGGACTCCAGAGGGTTAAAGATTTCTGCAGATTTGTCCAATATTGACGTTCTCGTGTGGTTGTAATATAATCACCGTTGGGTTCATTATGTGCACTGCATCTGTGTCATTATGAAGAACTTATTTCACATTACAGTCATGTCATCCACTTTAAATAAACCAATATTAATTAGTGCATTTTTAAAGAAAAGCAGCATCACTCCCCTGTGTTGCCTGGATACGACAGTATGAGGTCAGCAGAATGGCCATTACAACGTGCTGCTGATGTGTTTTATACCCGTAATAATTTTGCATAAAACCAAAACAATGTGTATAGTTAGACAGCACCATGATTTATCAGAGAATGTGTATTTTTGTCGTTTTAATGAGCCTAACCCTTTGATCTGCGAGTGTTGTTGTATAACCATTCATTTCATCTTCATTTTCGTCATTTTGTGTCTTTTTTAAATAATTTCGTTTTCTTTCTGTCATTTTGTTTCTTTTTTGGTCATTTTGTGTTTGTTTGTTTTTAATAATTTTGTGTCTTTTTTTGGTCATTTTGTGACTTTTTTTGGTCATTTTGTGTCTTTTAAGTAATTTAGTGTTTTTTCAGTCATTTTGTGTCTTTTTTGGTAATTTGGGTTTTTTTTAAAGTCATTTTGTGTCTTTTTGGTAATTCTGTGTATTTTTTGGTCATTTTGTGTTTTTCAAGTAATTTAGTGTTTTTCAAGTAATTTAGTGTTTTTTCAGTCATTTTGTGTCTTTTTTGGTAATTTTTTCTTTTTTTCTTTTAGTAATTTTGTGTCTTTTTTGATCATTTTGTGTCTTTTTTAAGTAATTTAGTTTTTTTTCTGTCATTTTGTGTCTTTTTTTTAGTAATTTTCACAAAACCAAAACAATGTGTATAGTTATAGCACCATGATTTATCAGAAAATGTGTATTTTTGTCGTTTTAATGAGCCTAACCCTTTGATCTGCGAGTGTTCTTGAATAACCCGCTGTGTTTACTTGATCTTCACAGCCTCAGAAATATCTGCTGGGAACATTTCTCTCCGCCACAGATCAGAGTAATCCCTTTATTCTGTGATCTCGCATGTCGAAATCACTGACAGCTGTCAAGGTGTGAGGGCCAAGCAGCGGATGATGGACGTCGGACTCATCCACAGTGTGTGTGTGTGTGTGTGTGTGTGTGTTGTAGAGTCACAGTAGCGGGGCCTAATAACATAAGACTCTCTTAACCTCCATTCGGCTGTATTTGACAATCCCCTCTGTGATTTGTGTCTTTTTTTTTGTAATTTTGTGTCTTTTTCTGTAATTTTGTGTCTTTTTTTTGTAATTTTGTGTCTTTTTCTGTAATTTTGTGTCTTTTTAAAATAATTTTGTGTCTTTTTCTGTAATTTTGTGTCTTTTTAAAATAATTTTGTGTCTTTTTAAAATAATTTTGTAGGGTTTTTTTTTTAAGTAATTTTGTGTATTTCTTTGTAATTTTGTGTCTTTTTGGGTCATTTTGTGTGTGTTTTTAATAATTTTGTGTCTTTTTTGGTAATTCTGTGTCTTTTTGGTCATTTAAAAAAAAAGTAATTTAGTTTTCTTTCTGTCATTTTGTGTCTTTATTGGTAATTTTGTGTCTTTTTTGGTAATTCTGTGTCTTTTTTAAATAATTTTGTATCTTTATTGGTAATTCTGTGTCTTTTTGGTCATTTAAAAAAAAGAGTAATTTAGTTTTCTTTCTGTCATTTTGTGTCTTTATTGTAATTTTTGTGTCTTTTTTGGTAATTCTGTCTTTTTTTGGTCATTTTGTGTCTTTTTTTAGTAATTTTGTGTACTTTTTAAATAATTTTGTGTCTTTTTTAAATAATTTTGTGTCATTTTGTTTCTTTTTTGATCTTTTTGTGTCTTTTTGGTCATTTTGTGCCTTTTCTTGTCATTTTGTGTCTTTTAAGTAATTTAGTGTTTTTTTCCACAGTGTGTGTGTGTGTGTGTGTGTGTGTGTGTGTGTGTGTGTGTGTGTGTGTGTGTGTTGTAGAGTCACAGTAGCGGGGCCTAATAACATAAGACTCTCTTAACCTCCATTCGGCTGTATTTGACAATCCCCTCGGTGATTAGTGGAACAAATGTCTGCCTGTCGCATTACAGCTGTTGTTTTTGCGGCCATTTGTAAAGCTTTCATGTCCTGCATGCTTTTCATTGGGAGATCATCTCATTACACGCTGTGTGTGTGTGTGTGTGTGTGTGTGTGTGTGTGTGTGTGTGTGTGTTTGTGTGTTTAGGTTTGCTTTAAATCACTGTTATCTCCTCAGCATCTGTCTGTGCATGTTATTGATCCTAACCCGTGTAAACCACATCACAAACACAAAAACAAGGCAATTTCCTCACCTTGTTTTTTTCCCACATTTATATGGAAATTGTGTTCATTTATATTGCTCCATAAAGTATGTAAATGGAAATTATACTGCCCTGTTGGTACTTTAGTTTAGTCTATATGGCGTCATCTCCATCTGTCTGTGTGCGACTGTGAATCAAGTCGTCAAAGTTTATCTTTGCCTGTCATCTCCAAAACGGCCCAAACTCGCCATTTTTTAGTCACAAAGTGATGGATGAATCCGTCACAATTATATTTCTCACTTTTCTTTTTTATATTTCTGACAAGGAGTCTGTGTTCCACCCTTAGTTCAGCGCCTCTTAATTTAAGTTTCTTTCACATTTCTTTTTTGTCTTGGGGGGGGGGGGGATTCGAGAAAAAGAAATTCTTGTTTTTCTACTTAAAGTGGCTGGACAATAAAAGGGAACAAAGACACATCATTTAACTGTTAGAGGAGGAAAAATCCTGCGTAGCAGCAGCAGCAGCAGCCAATGTGTTCCCTCTTTGATATAGAGGTGTTTTCATTTACAAGGCAAGTGCAGAAAGAGAACGCTCCTAATTACAGTCAATCCCTATGGGAGCAGCAGCAAAGGGTTTTTATTCAAACACACACACACACACACACACACACACACACACACACACACCTGGATAAAGCCCAGACAGTCTTCTCAGGCTGCTACAGAGCAACGCTAATGGAACTGTGACTTGTTTGAGTGCACTTAGGCAGTCGGACAGTGTAACGAGTGGGTGTAGAGCATGGGTCTCAAACTCGTGGCCCACGGGCCAATTGCGGCCCTCGTGACGATATTTTGTGGCCCCCACCTTGATATGAAAGTTTTATGTGAGTTTATATGAATGGCACTTGAATGGCACCTTTAATTACTTTTTCTGGTAATTTTGCGTCTTTTTTTGGTTATTTTGTTTTTATATATATCATTTTGTGTCTTTTTTTCAAATAATTTTGTGTCTTTTTTGGGTAATTCTTTGTCTATTTGTGATTTTGTGTCTTTTTTTTAGTAATTTTGTGTCTTCTTTGGTAATTTTGTGTCTTTTTATAAATAATTTTGTGTCTTTTTTGTAATTTTATGTCTTCTTTTTAGTAACTTTGTGTCTTTTTTGGTAATTTTGTGTATTTTTTGGTCATTTTGTGTCATTTTAAATAATTTTGTGTCTTTTTTGGTAATTCTGTGTCTTTTTGGTCATTTTGTTTCTTTTTTAAGTAAATAAGTTTTCTTTCTGTCATTTTGTGTCTTTTTTAAATAAATGTGTGTCTTTTTTTGATAAATCTGTGTATTTTTGGTCATATTGTGTCTTTTAAAAATAATTTTGTGTCTGTTTTGGTAATTCTGTGTCTTTTTGGGTAATTTTGTGTATTTTTGGTAATTTTGTGTATTTTTTGGTAATTTTGTGTAGTTTTTTGTCATTTGTGTCTTTTAAGTAATTTAGTGTTTTTTCAGTCACTTTGTGTCTTTTTTTTGTGGTCATTTTGTGTCTTTTTTTGGTCATTTTGTGTCTTTTTTTTGTCATTTTGTGTCTTTTTTTGGTCATTTTGACACTGCCTCCAACGGCCCCCATGTAATATGAGATTGAGACCCCTGGTGTAGGGGACTGATCTGATTTCCCTGCAGATCTGTGGATTCAAACTGACAACTGGCGCATTATAATCCCAACTCCAAGGCTGTTTAATAGGGTGCTTTTGTTTTTTATGGCTGAAAAACACAACTTGTTAGCAAAGTTTATGGACCAATTTATGTGCAAATAAACCGTGGATGGGTCTTTGCGTGCATACAAATAGCCCATAGGTTGTATTTCAAAATCAGCTGCTTTTTTCCTGAGAGCCAAAAAAAAAAAAAAGAAAAAGGGAGAGTTAAAGAACAGCAGGATGAGAGGAAAGATGTTGAAAGGAGCCCTCTGCTCTTACAGACATTTGAGTGTGATGTTAATTATCCTGATGTGGGTCGAAATAGGCTCATGCTGGCCCAGAGGGGGTAGGAGGAGATCATTAAAATCTGAGCTCAAACACACACTCTACGGCGCGCTCAGCATCACAAAGACACGCAATTAGACACAAACTAATGTACCTGCTCAGGCATGGGAACCTTTTCACACGCGGCTACGCGTCGGCGCGCATGCACACGCATCAATCAAGAGATGCTAAATGTGGGTCAGAGCAGTTTTAACCACTGTGAGGGTGATTAGTGTGTGATCAAGTCATCATCAGAGAGGGAGAGCATGAAACCGAGGCGCGCGCTCGTCACTTCTTTGATTCACAACCAGGATTAGGCTACATGTAGCGGAGCGCTACTTCACTAGTCGCCAGGGGCTCGGCCCAGAGATTACGATTATTATTATAGAGTAGCTGGAGTTATTTGAGGAAGAAAAAGGAAATACTTTTTGATTAGAAAAAATATCCACGAATCATCTGTGACACCTGAACTGCATTAATTGTTTGTTAGCGATCGAGGAAAGAGGTCTAAAAACCACAGAAGTCACTGTTTTGATGACTTGACAGAAAATAAATTTGGCTTGAGACTTGAGTTAGAGCAAGGGTGGGCAACTGGAGGCCCGGGGGCCACATACGGCCCGCACCCTCACTTGAAGTGGCCCTCAGTACAACTACATGCATTTGAGCATGAAATCTTAAAAGTGCAGTGTAAAAATGCAAAAAATTATGCAACATGGTCTCACAGGAATCCGTGGAATAGCCACGGAATCACTCAAATCTCTGTGAAACTGACACGGATTTCGCTACAATGCAAGTTAATGACAGTCATATCCCGTGGCTATTCCAACATACAAAGTGATTATGTGCATTCACTGAGTGCAGATTTAGAAAATAAAACATATATTTCTCGCTAGAAATGTGATCAAAATCCATTTTTATGCAGAAACGAAGTCAAAATATTGATTTTTTTTCACTAATGAGAGAATGAGAGAACTGTCCGCCATGTTTTTTGTTCTGACCGCTGGGACCTTGAAAGTCACGTGACTTGGAACAAACCAATAGGATAAAAATATCCATGGAACGGGTATGTGACCAGGTTCAAATTACGTATTGCAATTAATGTTGGTCTGCTGTTCTTGCACTGAAAAAAAAAAAGAAATCACAGTCAGTGGTAATTTTTTTTTTTGCTTCAAACCTGCAACCTTTTGTCTTGTAGATTTTCCACTTAAAATCTAGTAAATTTGCTACTTTTTTCTCGAAATATTACCTGAAGTTGCCAAATATAGTTCTTTGACTGATAAAGGGTTAAGTGTAGCAATAGCATATTTATTAATATAGTACATTTCATAACTTCAGGTAGCCTATAGGTAGGTAGACCTTCTGTAAACTAGAATACTTTGGTTTTTTAAGTAAAACACAATCCACGCTAGCTACCACACTAGCCGCTAGCTGCTATATGTTTAGCATTGAGGTGATACTTGAGGCTGGATGTGCTGCGGTGATATGTGAATTCCTTGTTGCATAGCAACACAACCATGCTCTTATGGACGCTTCCATCCGTTGGTTTTTAGTAACTAAATGTCCCATCATCCACGGGGCCAACCAAAGGTCTCATCAGCTTCTTCCTTCATGTTCACTGTGGTTTGTTGTTGTCTCAACTCATCAACGCTAGTTGGTGCTCCAGTATAATCGGTCCCCCTGAAACTCATCCAGTGAGAAACGTTCCGCGGTGCAAAAATCAGTGCGATTAAAATGCGTCAATTTTTTTAACGCGTTAATTTTTGTGTAATTAATTAATCTTAATTAACGCGTTAAAGTCCCGGCCTTAGAGAAAAATATCCACCAATCATCTGTAACACCTGAACTACGTTAATTTTAAATGGTAATTGTTAATCGAGCAAAGAGGTTTAAAAACCACAAAAGTCACTGTTTTGATGACTTGACAGAAAATAAATTTGGCTTGAGACTTGACTTGGAAGTTAATGTTAATTTTCTGTTTTCAGTTCAAATTAGGGATAGGAATAATTAATCAGTGATCGATTAATGGTCGTGAAGAACTTGGTCGATCACATGGAATTTTTAATCGATCTGTGTATTTTTTCGTTTTATCTCCGACTGTGTATCAGTAGTGATGTGCCAATGAAGCTTCATGAACCATTTTCTATATTTTATATAGTCTTACATCTAGTGGACTCACAAAATATAGAAAATGGTTCATGAAGCTTCATTGGCACATCACTACTTGTTAGCATCCACTATTGATAGCAGCCTATAAGGAGGTAGTTCATTATGATGAGCAGTAGGGGGCACCAACTGTCCAGTCAGAAAAAACATTATTTCCATGCAGAAGCACTGCTGCCAACTTGTCAACTTTGTTGCTTGATTTAGCAACTTTTCAGACCCTCTTGGTGACTTTATTTCTTTAAAAGTGATTTGTGACAAATTTTTTGCAACTTTATCTATGAGAGCTGCACAAGCTGGACAGCATGGAGTCAGACATAGAAATAAACTGCACATGCACCATGACATCATCAATATGCAAATTAAGATAAGAGAAGATGAGATAGTTCTTTCTTTATCCCGAAGCAAATTCTGCTGCAAAGTTACAATAACAATTACAAAAACAATCAAAGTATAGGATAATATGAGAAAAAAACAATGATGAACAAGATAGGTAACAATAACATTATATAACATAAATATAACAATATAAAATTAAAAAATAAAGTGTCTATGGAGTAAAGTGCAGATGACATGGCAGGATGTAGTTGACAGATATATTGCACAATACATCAACTGGTGACTTTTTGCAATTTTTGGAGCTAGTGTCGCCTTATGTCATGTAATAACTTCCCGATAATGTAATAAAGTGCATTTTCCAATAATGTAATACACTTTTTACCAATAATGTAATAAAGTATAACACCAAGCACCTTTAGATTTCAAGAAGCTGTTTAATGCATTCCTGTGTCATGGATACATGTAATTATTACATTATCAGGACTTGGGAAATGAAGGCTAACCTGATAATGCAATAACCTCCCATTAATGTTATACTTTATTACATTATCGGTAAAAAGTGTATTGCATTATTGAGAAATTCACTTTATTACATTATCGGGAAGTTATTACATTATCAGGTTTTATTACATTTTCAATGGACTCAAGTGCACCAGTGTCTAAAAAAAGACACGAAATGACCAAAAAAAGGAAACAAAATGACCAAAAAAGACACAAAGTGACCACAAAATGATCAAAAAAAGACACAAAAAGACACACAAAAAGACACAAAATGACAAAAATAAGAAACAAAATGACTAAGAAAGACACAAAATGACCAAAAAAGACACAAATTGACCACAAAATGATTAAAAAAAAAGACACAAAATGACCAAAAAGGAAACAAAATGACCACAAAATGATTAAAAAAAAGACACATCATGACCAAAAAAAGACACAAAAAGATAAAAAAAAGACACAAAATGACAAAAAAAGACACAAAATGTTGGGAATTATTACATTATCAGGACTTGAGAAATGAAGGCTAACCTGATAATATAATAATCTCCCATTAATGTTATACTTTATTATATTATTGGTAAAAAAAAAGTGTATTATATTATTGGGAAATGCACTTTATTACATTATCGTGAATTTATTACAATATCAGGTTCTACATGGCAGCTCACTCTATATCTACTTTAATCATGCTGATGTAGTTAATTTCTGCTCTTTGTCCACCAACAATGGCTCTTTTGTTGACCCCTGTTCTACACACAGACACGAATTGAGCCCCAACTCTTTAAAAAAACAACTATTAAACAAAGCATCTTGGTGTTGAACAATCAGCCACAGGGATCCTAAAAGTGCTGCAAAATAAAATGTAACCTCTGCTCATATTTATCCTCATCCCCTACAGCCAGTAATGAACTCGCTTGCTATGACTGAGCAATATGGGTTTTGCAGGATATCGAAGGACCGTTGTTCAGCTCCAATTCACTCGCCCTTGGCTAGACAGAACATTTTTTTTATTTTAACTCCGTCCGGCCGCACTTCTTCTTTTTTTTTCTCCTTTTTTTTATTTATTTATTTATTTTTTTTACACACTTCTTCCTGCCATCACCGCTGCAGGAGACAGAGCGACGGGCGTCACACTCAGAGCGTGTAGGATCAAATCTTAACGCCCGAAACCTTTCACAATAAAAGCCAAGGCCGCTGTCCGTGGTGCTGAAATCACTCTCAGCTGAGTGTGTTGTTCCCGTATTGTTCCACATTAAAGTGTCGCCGTTTATCATGCTTTATTTAGCGGCGGAAATTACACTTAAAGTTAAATGCTACAACCGGTGCCAGGCAGATGAGACCACCCAATTTATGTTTTGAAAGTGAAAGCATGAGAATAACAATATAATAATAATAATAATAATAAAAAACACCCCCTCCTCTCTCTCTCTCTCTCTCTCTCTCTCTCTCTCTCTCATGCTCAGCCAGAGAGAGAGAGAGAGAGAGAGAGAGAGAGAGAGAGAAAGGGGGAGGGAGTCAAGTCAAGCAGGGATAATTAGAGGAGTGGGTCACTATTGGAAGATAACATCCGCGCTGAGGAAAAAGGAAGGAGAGAAAAAAGAAAGGGATAACGAATCAAAGCCGCATAACAATATGAGAGGAGGGGAGATAAGAGTCTAAATCGACCACCATCAGCGCTGACGTCCAGCGTTGGCAGATGCGAGCAGTTTCCTCTCCGGCTCTCAGCATCCAATTACAATGGACGAGCTGAGCCTGTGTGGACTCTAAACCGCTGCCCAGTCAGTCAGGAGCGAGCGAGTGGAGAGAAAAGCGTGCAGGAAGGGAGGCAAACAATGCTGTGGCTCATTTATCTGCAGTGATTTGAAGTGGGATTCATTTTTTTGGGTCTTTTTTTTAAATTTTATTTTGAAATTTGTCTTTCGCAAGTCGCTCGAGGAGCCTATATCAAGTGGAGATAACGGTAAGTCGCAGTTTTGTGTTGTTGTTGTTGTGTTTTGGGGGGAAACGGGGACAGTGCACGCGTGGGATAGTCACACAATGGTTTTAAATGTTGTTTATTATTATTATTAGTTTTTTATTTTGCAGCATCCAAACACAACGTGAAGGATTGTTTTGTTGTCTGTTGAAGTGTGCAACTGTCTGCTGTGTACTTTAGGAGATTATAATATGAGTGGAACAAAAGATTTGATGTGTTTTTTCTATGTAGGATTATATCATGTTGGAAGAAGTGGAATGCAATAGTGATTTACACTTATATCACCCAAATCAGAAATTTAGTCACCACTGCCCCAGCAGCAAATCTCCTTATTATTGATTATTTATTTATAACTTGTGTTAATATTAATACTTGCACACATTACATATCTGATCCAGGTCAGGTGGCACCATTATTGGTCCAAAATTGAGTCTTTGCCCTTATTGTTGGGAATAAATGGGCTGGACAGAATATTACAAACACCTCTCAGTATAATGCATAACAACAGAACAGCATAAACTAAAAAAAATATTTAAAAAAAGACCTCAAATTAAGGATCAGTGGTGCAGACTATCCCCAGCAGCACATTACCGTAATGTTATTATTCCACGCTGACAGTCTAGTAAATTCACACACTTAAATACAACAGCGCTGCCATAAAATGTGTCATTATGGAGCTCATAATGTTGGCGGTGACATTATATTGCAAATGTGTATATTAAATGATATGGCTATTACAGAGGTCTTAGTTACAGGTGGTGTTGTAATGGACTTCATCATATTCAGAGGTGTTTTTAATTTTTTATCTGGCTCATTTAGATGCAGCTGAGGGGGCTGAGTATTGGAAACATCTCTGAATTTAACCTCTTCTTCACTAGAATACTCTTTTTTGGGGGGAAAAAAGCAGTTTTAAAATGTTTCCTTATAACATAGTTTGGACAACATACAGTTGGTTTCTCACAGCTGAAGACATCATGTTTTATAACATGTATTTATTCTAATATCTTCTATAAATAGATGATTATGATTATGAAATATGGATTTTTTTGTTGTTGTAAGTAAGTCATTCATAGCCCCCACCGGCAGGGGCTCTGTGGATTATGAGAATAATGAAGACCAGTACAAAAGCTGCAATAATAACAACCAAATGCTAAAATCTATCATTGATTAGCAGAGCATTATGAGAATAATACATGCTTCTACATTATGGCATAACAGATCCATTGGATTACATTACATTGTACAGGTGTACGGCTGGGCAATAATTCATTATGATCATTTATGGTCATGTAATGGGACAGTATAATGATGTAAATCAAGATATATTTAGACACAATTACATCGTCTAAGTTGGTTTATAATTGGCATGAGGGCTGGGCGGTATATTGGTATTACGAGTAATACCGATATACTTTAGAATGAGATATGTAGTTGAGACAATACCGCCATACCAATATAGCCACTCAGCGTTCCGACAGGCTCAATTTTAGAAATATAATGGAGATACTGGTATCATATAAAACTAGATCATCTAAGGAATCTATAGGCACCACGTCAGATTTGAAAATTTAGGCTATTTTCTTATGTTTCATGGTGATTTTCGACTTTAACATCATGTTCCTAAGGGAAAAAACCCTGTAATTTAGAGGTTTTTCGGTTAGTACCTACATAAAACAGGTTGATGATTATTACTTGTGACATTGAGTCAAAACTAAACACTTTGCATGTTTTGTTTACCAATATATATCGTATATCGGCATTCGGCCTAAAAATACTGGGATATGAGTTTTGGTCCATATCGCCCAGCCCTAATGGGCACATATACACTCAAATAGAGTGACAAAAATAAAGAAATATATATATATATTTCTTTATTTTGAGAATAGTACATGTTTCTACATTAAGGTATAACAGATCCATTGGATTACATTACACTGTACAAGTGTACGGCTGGGCAATAATTCATTATGATCATCACAAAAATAAAGAAATATATATATTTCTTTATTTTTGTCTCTATGATTCCACTTGAAACTGTCAAAATCTAGATTTATAGCAATTTTGCGATAACATGTTGCTATTTATTGTCTTTTTTCCAACTGCAAGTTAACTTTGTATGAATCCATAATTTATGTAATAAGTTTTCAGTTCATTCATCTCACTTGTATTCATAAATTCACTGCAGTAAAAATGGATTGCAAGCAGACAGACTTACTGAATAATTTATATAATAAATGACAATACTTGTGCATTTGTGTATTGGTACAATATTGCCATGCAAAATATCATGATAATTTGCTACATCCCCCTCATTTTTTGGCCATATCGCCCAGCCCTATACAGGCGTAAAAGTGGACACAGAGAGTGTTTTTGTATGCATGTAACAGTCCATGCTTCAACAGCATCAAAAAACTGCAGCATCAAGTTGAATCAGAACCTCTCTGAAACAAAAACGGAGCATTATCATGCTGGATTCATTGCAGAGCTGTTGTTTAGACTTTATCCCTTTTGGCGGATCTAATAAACTGGCAGCTCACTCTCTATATCTACTTTATATCCTAATCATGCTGATGTAGTTAATTGCTGCTCCTTCTCATAAACACACAATTTAAAAGAGGATTTGTTTAAAGAAACTATTGCATAACAAATGCGTCCCAGCAGCGTCTGCAGTTTGTCCCATCATGCCGCAGCACTACAGCACTAAAAACAGCTGTCTTAATCTTAGAATACAATTTAGAGGAACTATAGCAATTCCACTGCAGAGCCACTGTGTATTCAAATCACACGGGAATATTAAAGTGATACTGTTGTGATGGGAAAAATGAAGCATAATAAGATCACTGCTGAGCACAGCACACAGCCTCTAGGAATCTGGCAGGAATATTACACAGACACTATGGGAGACGCCAGGAAGAATATAGCGCCATTAGGTCACCACTGGCTTGTTACACACTATCTGTCCCTACAGGAAGGCGGTCATGTTTTCTAATTCTGACTTCTAAGTGTCACAGTTTCTGTCTTAATGTCACACTTTTAAATGCATGTCCCTGCGGTTAATTGCTATTCTGCACATGGAGCCAAACAGCGGGCCCCTAGATAGGATAGGACCTCGTTTGTTTGTCTCCGAGGGTGGGGTTTCTGTCTCTTGTGGGCAGATCTGCACGGACAAGTTGACTTCTTACGCCTGCAGAGATGTTTAATTTTTTATTGGCTACTGTCTGCCAGACAATGATGACTGAAATCTCTCTTGGCTGTAATTGTATAGCACACCCCCAACCCCCCCAATTCTGGCCTGTGTTGAGAGAGATACGAGCAGATGGCAAAGATCAGCTGAAATAAGCAATGCACGAGGAAAAAAAGACTGATTACGTCTACAATTTCATTATTTTCTGCGAATATGCCAGACCCTATAGATAACCACAATATAGGCAACATGGCGGAGTGTTATTTGACATACGTGTGTGACATCCATCACATGCTGTCACTTCCATGGCAACAAAGAAACAAAATTTATGAGCATTCAATGACTCCCTCTGCAGACACAACTGCAATATTACTGGAACTCAATATAGAGAGATGATAAGCAATCGTTATCGAAGCTTTGCAAGCCTTCATTTCATTTGTGAACACACACTGTCCCACACACTTTTTTCTTTTTTTTTTATCGCAGCTTGAGTAATACCCACACTTTCAACTGAACTGCTATAAAAAGGAGTAATATTTATAATTCAGATTCGCCCATCCGGAACACCGGAGGGAAACACAATAATGCAACAGCTTCAAAGAAAACAAAATCAAATACAGACTCATTCATGTGAACACTTTTAGCAAAATTGGGTATACTATTAAAATGGATTCTGCTTCTCAATGAGGCGGAGGTGACTCCCCCTCCATCCGTCTTCCAGGCCCCCCGTCTGATGTCATCCATCCATTACAATGTGAAACAAAACTAGTGAGCAGCAGTCAAATGTGATTGGTGCGTGTCTGGCTTCTTCTCACACTCCCGTGTAATAAGAACGGGTGAACAGTATGTGGTGCAAACAGATGAACAGAAAACGGAGCGTAAGAACTATAAAAATCTAAACCGCTCATTCTGCTCTGGCATAATCCACTGACTCATAAATTCAGCAGCCTGTCAGATGAAGCTACTGTGAGTGAAATTGCTCTGATCGATTGCATCAACCAGCCTTGACAATTAGAATGGACAGTGTGTATGTGTGAGAGAGATAGACTGCAGAGAATTGGCGTTTAGAAAGGGCGACAGGAGAAGTCATGGGAAAACACGGGAGTCAGTGTCAGACAGGTGATGTTGACACAGAGGCTCATATGAAAGCTGGAAACAGTGACAGTTATATTTCTAAAGGTGACATCATTTATGAAACTGCCGCCAGCGTGGTGACTAAATGCCTGGATGCAATGAGTGACAGACACACAGAAACATGGTGGATGTCTCATTCACTTTCACTGGAGCGCTAAAAATAAACCCACAACTAGGACTTTAAAGGGTTATATGGACATTTTCGGGTAACGCTTTATATTAAGGTCCTTGTAATAACCATTAATTAACAAGTAATAAGGCCCTTGGAAGTCCTTACAAGATGCTTATTAACATTATTGTGTGTTTATAAGCTTGTATAAGTGTTAATAATGGCATTACAAACACCCATGACCCACCCATTATGTCTTTGCCATGCCTTTATTAATCTTATTTTGTTTAACTATAAGTTAACTATGCTTTTTGCCACTACCGGATCTAAAGCGAGAACAATGCCTTATTACTTGTTAATTAATGGTTACTAAGGACCTTATTACAAAGCGTTACCCATTTTCGATTAATATAAATCTAGAGCGGTTAGTTAGCTTAGCATAAAAACGGGCAAACAGCTAGCCTGGTTCTAAGCAATGGTAATTCAACTTAAAATACTTAAAATTTGAAGTATTTCAGGAGTTATTTCGGTAACACTTTACAATAACAACTAAATAATGTTTATAGATGGTTTATAAACCAATTATTAACATTTACAAAGTGCTATACATATTTAATCTTTAAATGTTTTCAACCAATTTCTTAAAGGTATATGAATCATTTCAAAAATCATTAACATACTTAATATGGTGTTAAAAATGTTAAAATGAGTGCAACTAAAACTATTCATAAACTATTAATTATAATTTAATTGTTTGTTAAAGGTAAAGCAACTATAAATGTACATTAATATACAATCTATTTGCTATTTATAAATTATTTAGTTAGTTAAACATTAAGAAATTATGCATTTACCATTCTAAATTGCCTATATACGGTTTAAAATTATGATTAAACATTAATAAACTATCTAATTACCATTTATAAATGATGGTTATTGTAAAGTGTTACTGTTATTTCATTTTTTTTTGTTTAATTTGCCTAGATTTACTATTTTAGCATTTTAAACATAAGCCTATTCTTTATGCACAATTAACTTATTTGAATTCTGTGTTTACTGCCTCTTTCTTGTCCTTGTTTACAGTTGTTTACATTGTCTACATTGCTGCTCTATGTGCCTTTAATTGCCCCCTGAGGACTAATAAAGTTTTTTTGGGTTAGAAGAGTGACATTTTAGTTCAAATTCAAATTCAGAGTCTCCACTGATTGCCAGGCAACCTAAAAGAGGCAAAAAGTCAACAGGAAGTCACATCCTTTATGCAACCTTTATGCTAAGCTAATCTAACTGGAGATCAACATAGCTAAATGTAAGAAACACATGGTTAATGTTGTGACATGGTCACAGTTTAGTTGGTTAAGGCAACAAAACTACTTGCTTATGGTTAGGAAAAGGTACATGGTTAGGCGTGGCAAAAGATAAGTTAAATAAATGGACGTTACTACTGGAAGAAAGGAAGTCACTTAGTTGTCGTAGCAACTAACAATGTTGACTTATTGGTTTGACACAGAACACCGACCTTGTTTTTCTTTATTCCTCATTTCCACTTTGCTTTTACACTAAAATAACTTCCATCTGACTTGAGGGCACCACCAATTAAAAACTTACATGTGGGGTTATTTGAGTGGCTGTACAAACAACACATGGGCTCTAAAATCCAGTTCTTTATGTGCATGACTTAACAGTGGCGATGTTGCAAAAGCTGTATGAAAAATGTATGACTTCAAAAGTATTATGCACAGATATTATATTGATTTCGAAGAGGGATGTACCCATTTTTAATACGACACTCTTTCTAAAAGAGAGCACAATCTATGCTGGTTCGCTTAATGCCTGAATCTAATGAGTGACAAAGAGAAGCACATAAATGATACAGAGATAAATGGTAAATGGACTAAATGGACTGCACTTATATAGCGCTTTTATCCAAAGCGATTTTCACTACACACTGTGCTCATTCACCCGTTCATACACACATTCATACTGGTGGCCGAGGCTACCAGGGCAAACTGGTGCCACCTGCCACCATTGGATTCATTCATACACCGATGAACGCAGCATCAGGAGCAATTTGGGGTTCAGTTTCTTGCTCAAGGATTCTTTGACGTGTAAGCTGCCATGGTCGGGGATCGAACCACCGACCTTCCGATCAGTGATGGTTTCTGTCACTTTACGGATGTTTCTATCACCCTGATGAATGATCAAGCCCTTGTTTTTCTGATAAGAAAAGCTGTGTGGTGTCATAATTGAAAGCTGTGACAGATCCGCCATTAAGTCAGACGGCAGCTCCACTGCCTGATGCTACTATAATCAAAATGTGGTTATCTATGCATTAGCAGCACCTGTATCTAGTGATGTCCAAATGAAGCTTCATGAACCATTTTCTATCATTTCTGAGCCCACTAGATGGCGCTCTCTGTCCAACAAAGGGTTGAAATCACACTGAATTAGCCTTTCTTGAGCCTTTTTCTTTAAACCAAGAATGCCATCTAGTGGGGTCAACAAATACAACTAATGGTTCATGAAGCTTCATTTGGACATCACTACCTGTATCCCAACAAATTTTACTTAAAGTTCTGTACAGTGGCAGGAAGTGGACATGCGTCAACCATTTTCATATACACTCTATGGGACAGACATGAAAGTGGTATGGACTCTTACCTTTCTTTCATCAAGAAAGCGAATAAGCATGAAAATGTCAAACTATTCCTTTGATAGTTGGGGTTATAATTAGTGATGTTCTAATGAAGCCTCATGAACCATTTTCTTTATTTTTATGAACCCACTAGATGGCGCTCTTCATTTAAGGAAAAGGGCTCAAGCAATGATTATTGAGTGTTCTGTCAGCCTTTTAGTGAACAGAGCGCGCCATCTAGTGGGCTCAGAAAATAATGAAATGGTTCATGAGGCTTCACTGGCACATCACTAGCTATCATAGATGGTTGACAACATACAGAGGATTACTCCTGTCCAGTTTGGGTACCATTTTCTATGAGGCACCCATTTAATATGGGTTTATAATCTGCAACTAATGGGTTTATAAACCTTTGCTAATCCTTTCATTATCAGTAATACTCCATTAAAAACAGATTCTTGTGAGAAAAAATAAGTAATTAAACAGTTGGTGTTTATCCATTTTATTCCCTATAATAATGTATTTATAAATGTTAATGAACCACTAAAGGGATAGTTCGTATTTTTTGACGTGAGGTTCTTACTCACAGTCAATGTAGATGATGGTCTGATTGTTCCCAGTTTGGAGAACCAGACATGTGACTCCAGACAGGAAACGAGAAAATATTATACCCGTTTTTTATGTACGCTATATTTAAAATATATCCACCGATTTTTGTTGCTATCCAATTTTGGCACAACCCATACGCAGTAGCCAACCCATACTGGACACCTTGTGATATTTCATTTCAAAACTAGACACTTTCCCTTTGTTAGTTCCCTTTTTTGAGGCCTATGGTGTCTTGTATTAATGTTTCTTAGTTCCCCTTTTTTGAGGCCTATGGTGTCTTGTATTAATGTTTCTTAGTTCCCCTTTTTTGAGGCCTATGGTGTCTTGTATGTATGTTTCTTAGTTGCCTTTTTTGAGGCCTATGGTGTCTTGTATGTGTGTCTCTTAGTTCCCTTTTTGAGGCCTATGGTGTCTTGTATGCATAATTCTTAGTTCCCTTTTTTGAGGCCTATGGTGTCTTGTATGTATGTTTATTAGTTCCCTTTTTTGAGGCCTATGGTGTCTTGTATGTATGTTTCTTAGTTGCCTTTTTTGAGGCCTATGGTGTCTTGTATGTATGTTTCTTAGTTCCCTTTTTTAGGCCTATGGTGTCTTGTATGTATGTTTCTTAGTTCCCTTTTTTAGGCCTATGGTGTCTTGTATGTATGTTTCTTAATTCCCTTTTTTGAGGCATATGGTGTCTTGTATGTATGTTTCTTAGTTCCCTTTATTGGGGCCTATGGTGTCTTGTATGTATGTTTCTTAGTTCCCTTTTGAGGCCTATGGTGTCTTGTATGTATGTTTATTAGTTCCCTTTTTGAGGCCTATGGTGTCTTGTACGTATGTTTTTTAGTTGCCTTTTTTGAGGCCTATGGTGTCTTGTATGTATGTTTATTAGTTCTCTTTTTGAGGCCTATGGTGTCTTGTATGTATGTTTCTTAATTCCCTTTTTTGAGGCCTATGGTGTCTTGTATGTATGTTTCTTAGTTCCCTTTTCTGAGGCCTATGGTGTCTTGTATGTATGTTTATTAGTTCCCTTTTTTGAGGCCTATGGTGTCTTGTATGTATGTTTCTTAGTTGCCTTTTTTGAGGCCTATGGTGTCTTGTATGTATGTTTCTTAGTTCCCTTTTTTAGGCCTATGGTGTCTTGTATGTATGTTTCTTAGTTCCCTTTTTTAGGCCTATGGTGTCTTGTATGTATGTTTCTTAATTCCCTTTTTTGAGGCATATGGTGTCTTGTATGTATGTTTCTTAGTTCCCTTTATTGGGGCCTATGGTGTCTTGTATGTATGTTTCTTAGTTCCCTTTTGAGGCCTATGGTGTCTTGTATGTATGTTTATTAGTTCCCTTTTTGAGGCCTATGGTGTCTTGTACGTATGTTTTTTAGTTGCCTTTTTTGAGGCCTATGGTGTCTTGTATGTATGTTTATTAGTTCTCTTTTTGAGGCCTATGGTGTCTTGTATGTATGTTTCTTAATTCCCTTTTTTGAGGCCTATGGTGTCTTGTATGTATGTTTCTTAGTTCCCTTTTCTGAGGCCTATGGTGTCTTGTATGTATGTTTCTTAGTTCCCTTTTTTTAGGCCTATGGTGTCTTGTATGTATGTTTCTTAGTTCCCTTTTTTAGGCCTATGTTGTCTTGTATGTATGTTTCTTAGTTCCCTTTTTTGAGGCATATGGTGTCTTGTATGTATGTTTCTTAGTTCCCTTTATTGGGGCCTATGGTGTCTTGTATGAATGTTTCTTAGTTCCCCTTTTGAGGCCTATGGTGTCTTGTATGTATGTTTCTTAGTTCCCCTTTTGAGGCCTATGGTGTCTTGTATGTATGTTTCCTCGTTCCCTTTTTCTAGGACTATGGTGTCTTGCATGTATGCTTCTTAGTTCCCTTTTTTGAGGCCTATGGTGTCTTGTTTGTATGTTTTTACTGAAATAGCTGCACCCTGATCTATTACTAACCGTTTTTCAGGAAAGGTACAGTATGAGGGCACCATGTGCTCTCTTGATCTGCAGTTCAATAGAGGAAGTGAGCCTTAAATGTTGGTTGAACAGCTCTTCTGTAAGTCACTGAAGTTTTTTTTTTTTTAAATAATAGTTTTAACACTTCAGTTACAGCTAAGCTAAGCTAAATGTCCCTATCCTTCACATAAACAAGTATAACATTTTTAGGGTGGGCCTTCGTTTAGGGGTTAAAATAAGTTTTGTTGCAGTCCTTGTCTGTAGAAATATACTTATTCGTTTCTGGAGCGAGCCTCTGGTTCTCCAAACTGGGAACATGCAGACCATCATCCACTGCAGGTATAAATACACAATGAATCCACTGACTGTGGCTAAGCACCGAACAATCTCTTTAATATAAGGCTAATGAACTGTTAGTAAATGGACGGGTCCAGTTCTTCTACAGCCCTTTTTTCAGAGGATAAATGTAAAGTCAAAGGGATTTTTCATAACCTGGCAACCCCAAAGCTGTCCTTAATAATGTTCTATAACTGATAGATACTAAATTACTTATCAACCATTAATTATACACGCCAACAATCGATGTTAGCCTCAAATTACTGTGTTAAAGTGATCATTATGTATTTGGTTGTATGAAGTTTGAGCCATGTGTTTGCTTCTCTTGGTCACTCATTGCATTCAGTTATTAAGTGAACCAGCATAGATTGTGCTGTCTTTTATAAAGAGTGTCCTATTAAAAAAGGGAACATCCCATTCCAAAATCAATATAAAATCTGTGCATAATACTTTTGAAGTCATACATTTTTTATACAGCTTTTGCAACATCACCACTGTTCAGTCATGCAGATAAAGAACTGGATTTTTAGAGGAAAGAAAACCACAGAATAACAAAAAAGAAGAGTCAGAAGGCTAAAAGAGGTTTACAATCTCTCTTTAAGGTTTGAGCGATGATAATGTGACGTTACAATCACCCTTCCTGGACAGTGAGTGCATAAAAGTAAATCTTGTGTGGAAAATGGATATTGATTATGCAGCCGCGCTGTTGCCATTGTGCTTTCAGTTCTCAATTATCAGTCGCAAATCAAATTAGAGTGCAAGAATTCCAACACAAAGACTTGTTGAGCCATTACAGATCATATATTTTCATTATTCTTAATCATTTATCTTGCAGTTAGAGCGATTGTGCTTCTGCAAAAAAAAAAAAAAAAAGTGTCTGGTTTTATAGCTGTAGCCTGTGCAGCATCATATCGCCCCAGACAAAATCAGTTTTCTGGGCTGCTTTGAGCTCCTGTGCAGTTTATATCAATAACCTTTGAGCTTTTCTGCTGGCCGGCTTACATTACCAACAACAGCCTCTACATCGCAGATTGACCTGTCATGGCAGTTTATCATGTGAACTCTTAAAAAGCAAAAGATTTATCGAGTTTGTCTAAGTACGGAGAGATGGAGTGAGGGTTTTTAGACCAAACTGCTCCTCTGGGAGAAGTGGCTGCAGTTTTTTTTTCTCCTGCAGACTGATTCTGCTTGAGGAAGCCTGACAGTGCACACACACGCACACACACACACACACACAAGCAGCTATAAACATGCACTCATTTACTTTGTTTCTCTTCAACACAGACATTCACAACATCTGCTTTCATGGAAAGAATCAATGGCTGCGGAGCCCAGCTGGACAGAGTGGTAGTGGCAAAATAAAGAAATCAATGCAGGCTTATTAACTGAGCAGAGCTTCCTTTACCGCTGCCACAAAAAATATGTGTGTGTGCGTATATGGCTGCCAGTTTGTATCTGACTTGTGTCTGTGAATGATGATGGCTCCTGCTGGTTGTATGCAGGATGTGCGAGTGCATAAGCGTGTGTGTCCCTGAATGTCGTGGCTAGTGTACAAGTGCTACTTTGTAGGCGTGCTCTGCATGTACATGAGTTTTAGTGTGTGTTTCTGTGTGTACAAGCTTGAGACTATCGCTCAAAGTCAGTGTGCTACTGTTGGGTTAGTGCCACAGTGTTCTCCCTGCGCCTTGGCCTCAGTCTATTTGTGGACAAAGGGATGCTCCGAGACAAATGATTTAGCACCTGTCAGTCAGCGCAGAAGGACGAGAGATGAGAAAAGAAAGAGGTCAGAGACAGGGGGGAAAGGGGAAATGATGGAGGCTTTCAGAAACTATAGACGGTGGAAGGAGCAAAAGAGGAGAAAAGGGAATAAAGAGGGAAAAGTTAAAGCGGTAGAAAGAGACGGACTAAAAGAGAATTTACGATTTAGCTGGGGGTCATCACATAGCTCAAGTTCCTGTGAGCAATTTTCCCCAGGAAATGACAGCTTCTATTTCAGTTGAGTTGTTTGCCTAACACCAGCTCACAGGAACTGTGCCTGGCCTTCGGGGCCGGCGAGCAGACCTTCCCTCATCACGAGAGTTACCATAACAACGGTTGGGGCCGACCTGCACCGGTGGCAGCACAGGGATGTGAACTTTGCTTCTGCCTCCAGCTCTCTGACTGCACCTCCGACACATATACACCCACCCTACATGGACAAAAAAAAAGAGAGAACAGGAAATCAGAACAGTGCTATGCGGTGAATTTTTCCGTGCTGTGAATGTTTGGCGAGCCAGGCTGTGATTGTTCGTTCAGCAGAGGATGATTTGTTTGGGGTGTGAAAACAAAGCGTTGTGTCAAGAAGAAAGAGACAATTGTAATTTCAGAAATGCCCAAACAAACAAACTCCAAGTTGCTCTGGAGTCCAGTGCAAAATAATGTTTGCAGAGCCGCAGTGTGTGGATGTATGTTAGGAAGGAGACGCTGAATGCTGAACAGTTTGTGTGACTTGCAGTTCATTTGATTTCTGCTGGCATCTCCCACTCAGAAATGTGTCTATATCTTGAATTTACATAATTAAAATATGCATAGAAACCTTTTGTTATTTTTTTATCCATGTATAAGCATAAATATTTTTTGCATATGTGTTGTTTTTATAAGCCTGAATACAAATAAATACATTGTTAACATATATGATCACAACATATGTCAATATATGTTGAAATTATACTGTATATGTAAACATAACAGTATATCACATAACAGTATATCAGTATATATATATATATATATATATATATATGGTTAAATAAAGTGGAAAAGATGTAAAATTATTCAGCTTTGTTTGTATGTATGTTGTTTAATATATATATATATATATATATATATATATACTATGGGTATTATTACGCTATATCTTCATATCCGAAGGAAGTATACATTATATATAATACATTTCCCTATGGGGAACATATATGGCAACATCACTCTTATATTACATATATGATATAAGGACATACTGTATATGTCATATATATCATTAACCTCCAGTCCATCTATTCATTGAAAATACACTGAGCATGTTTTATTTACAGTAATAACTTTATTTATATAACAGACAAGCTGAGAAAGCCAGTTAAAGGGCAATCAAAGGGGCTTTCACACAGTATGCCATTTATGTTTCTAGACCATATTTAGCGTGCTTAACCTGCTGCCCCCGCGACCCGGCCCTGGATAAGCGGAAGAAAATGGATGGATGGATGGACCATTTTTCTTTCTACAATGAAAACTATTACTATTTTTAATTTACATGCAAATAGCTATTTTTTCTGCTGTTTTTGTGTGTATAAATAGTAAAAAAAAATATGGTGCATTTCCATAGAAACCTGTGTCTTTTGTTTGTATTTTGGGTTCCTGGCAGCTTTATACTTTGTTAATTTGAGAAAATGAAAAATCAAACTGATAGCCAAGATGCTAAACATAGGAAGTTGACAAATTTGAACCAAAATCTCGTGGACTTGAGAGGTTTACTGACTGGCATTTGGCACCTGGCAGGTATTCCCTTCAACACTCCGATCTATGTACACAACATTACGCTCTAATCATCCTATTTAAACATTTTTTCCACAGCCAATAGAGATATATTGCTGACCTCGTTTTTTTACCGACGAACAAAGCAGCCCCCCTCTATGAAAACATCAACAGTGCCGAGAGCGGCTTAGCTAACAAGCATCTGATTGTGCAGATTACGCATGTTCCGCAGAGGATTACTGAGACTGAAATGAACAAATTGACCTCTTACCACTGAAATCCCACATCAGCATGACAAAAGATGAGAGTCGAGCACCGTGAGGGCAAAACATCTGAAATAGTGGAGTGTAAACTGTAAGACAAGTTGCAGCCAGCAGCATTATTTAAAGCAGCCTCTTCCTGAATGTTTTATTTTTGTCTCCTTTTTCCTGTTTGCAGACCTTGATAAGTGTTGTCGGTGCTTGTCTCCACATCTCATCAGCCTCATCCCAGCACCGAATGCATGGCACGATTGGCTGCTCGGGCTTTTTTAAAAGACGATGAAATGAGCAGAGAAATGCATAAGCTATTTTCTCTACCGGCAGGGTGGCATTTGCATTGATGTCGGGCTCATATTGGAACAACAAATATCAGACTGTGCATCCTGTTCTGGGTGTATTCTTAGCCGAGGGCAGGCGAGTGCCTTCCTCTCTGGTTCCCTTCTGACACTTTTCAAGCAAGTCGAAGCTATTTAAAAGTCATCTCGCTGTAAGAAGTAACAAAAGCTCAATGACAGACCAAGGCCTCATTCAGAATTCAATTTTTCTGCTTTCTCGCCCCAACAATAGAAGTACATAATTTCTCTCCACGCTTGTTTGGAGAGCTCTGCAGAGGGAAATGGCATGCTTTTGTTAATAAGTGTCTCCGTGTTTTTGCTGAGAGAAGACGATTGAACAGCTTATGTAGGTCACATTGTATTAATCTCGTTGGCTATCCTAGTAAAAATGTGCTCTAAATCAAACATGCAATATTAAAATCCAGCCCATTGCTCATTTGCTTAATAATGCAGCGTGGCTGCACTGAGAATGACTTCTCAGACACGGAAATAGTGATCCCAGTGCTTTTGCACTTAGGCAGTAAATTACTGGTCTGGATTACAACACTACAAATGAGACACGCTTGATATCAATCTGACAGAACAGTTCAAACATGGTGCAAACTGAATATTTATCAGTCACAGTGTATTTCAGGCACAGGACCCTTTCATCACTCATCTGTAATGAGATCTGTACGCATTCGAATAATTAATAAACTAGATGATCCCCAAATTATTCTGAGAGCGAGATGTAAATGCTATCAATTATCCATCTGGGTGATTCTGCAATCTTAAGCAAACTAGAAATTTCACAAGTCAGACAGGCCTTAATGGGATATAGAAGCAGGACCAGGGGTTCACATGAATGTTTTATAACAATGTGAGGTTTTAGATTGGATCAATAAGAGGCTCGCGTCTCCGCTGGATGAAGATTGTGTAGAATGAGGCAGACGGCTCAGTAAAGCAAAATAAAAACCAGCTGCTGTCACAGGCTCAGTGTGACATTTCTACATGGTGGTTTTGTTTATTTTTGTAGTCATTCTGTGTCTCTTTGTAGTTGTTTTGTTTATTTTCTAGTCATTCTGTCTCTTTGTAGTTGTTTTGTTTATTTTTTAGTCATTATGTGTCTCTTTGTAGTTGTTTTGCTTATTTTTGTAGTCATTCTGTGTCTCTTTGTAGCTGCTTTGTTTCTCTTTGTAGTCATTCTGTCTCTTTGTAGTTGTTTTGTTTATTCTTTTTAGTCATTTTGTCTCTTTGTTGTTGTTTTGTTTCTCTTTGTAGTCATTCTGTGTCTCTTTGTAGTTGTTTTGTTTCTCTTTGTTGTTGTTTTGTTACTCTTTGTAGTCATTCTGTGTATCTTTGTAGTTGTTTTGTTTCTCTTTGTTGTTGTTTTGTTTCTCTTTGTAGTCATGTGTCTCTTTGTAGCTGTTTTGTTTCTCTTTGTAGTCATTCTGTGTCTCTTTGTAGCTGTTTGTGTCTCTTTGTAGTTGTTTTGTTTCTCTTTGTAGTCATGTGTCTCTTTGTAGCTGTTTTGTTTCTCTTTGTAGTCATTCTGTGTCTCTTTGTAGTTGTTTTGCTTATTTTTGTCGTCATTCTGTTATCATTTAAGTCTCTTTGAGGTTGTTTCCCACCTTTTTTTTATAGTTGTTTGAGTCTCTTTGTGTCTCTCTGCAGCTGGTTTGCGTCTCTTTGTAGTGATTTGTAGTCTCTGTGTGGTTGCATTGCTTCACTTTGTGGTAAAGCACAATAAATACTAGCTGCTGTCACGGACCAGACTGACGGGCTCAGAGTGACATTTCAACATGTATTTTATCTGCAGCCCTGCAGTATCTTCATGCAATCTGCTGCCAAATGAACTATTGTAAACACGGCTGGGCTGCGTGATATTGGATGTCCGGCCTGAACCGTCAAGCGGAACAATAAATCCCTTCCGGGGCTGTATAGAAATAAAAAAAGTCTACGGATGAGTTGCTCGGTGATGGGTTTATATCAAAGGAAGATATTGCTGTAAGGTGGTGCGAGCAGCCGAAGCTGATGTTTTTTGATCTGATGATTAGAGCAGCTTGCCACTTGAGGTTTGCTTTGAGAAAGTAAATGTGCTTTTTGAGATTATAGGGGTCAACACGGAGAGGCTCTTTGCGGCACATTTGCACATGTGTGTGTGTGTGTGTGTGTGTTTGTAAGACAAAGAAAGAGACAGGAATAGAGGAAGTGAGTGTGTTTGCGCATGCATTAAAAAGACAAGAGAGAGGTCCTTGAGGCAACCTGCACATCTTTTATCACATCTTTAATTAATTGAAGCCCATAATAGAAGCTGCAATTCCACTGAATAGACAGAGTTGTATGGAAAACAGTTGGGGATAAGGAGACACACTCATCTTCCTCTGCTTTTTCTTTTTATCAACCTTGGCTTGCCATTTCACAGTCTGCATATACAGCATATCCTCAGCTACTGTCAATCTTTGCTTTGTGGATTAAATACAGTGCCATGAATGCAGGGCCGGATTATGAGACAATGGGGCCCTGGGCACAGCATAGAAAGGCCCCCTTATATGGGCTTAAATTTGTCTCAATAATTACATATATATATAAAAATAATTCCTCTCTGCTCTGGTGCGCAGGGTAATTAAACGTTTAACCAAACGGGCACAGTCGCAATATTGTTATCATTGTTACAAATTAGGAATTTGTATTTGTTGATAGCAAAACACGTGTGCAAATCAAGGACTATTTGTTGATCACCCTCTGTGCTTTTGCAGATATTATTGAGACAAATTTACCACCACCTCACAGAGAGACACGCAGACTTTACACTAGTTTGACCTTTAATTGCTGTTTTTTTGTCAGTTTTAAGTATTTTTTTGTGTCTCTTTGTTGTTGTTTTGTGTCTCTTTGTAGTTGTTTTGTTACTCTTTGTAGTCATTCTGTGTCTCTTTGTAGTTTTTTGTCTGTCTTTTTCATTTAAGTCTCTTTGAGGTTGTTTTCCCCCTTTTTTATAGTTGTTTGAGTCTCTTTGTGTCTCTCTGCAGCTGGTTTGCATCTCTTTGTAGTGTTTTGTCGTCTATGTGGTTGCATTGTTTTACTTTGTAGTCATTTAGTGTCTCTTCGACGTTGCCTTGTTGCTCTGTGTCGTCATTTAGTGCAGTGGCTCCCAACCTTTTTCTTGAGGGACCCACATTGTAAACTTTGGCGACCCCCTCACTGTGTTATGGGACAGTGGTACAGTCTTAAATTTGTTAGCCACCTGCGGGCCACATAGTATCTCAGCCATTTTAATGCAAGAAGGTTTAATCAGTGTTTCCCCAATGTTGTGTGGCTTTTTGGCTGGCGCAATAAGAAGAGAGCACTCCGCAACCGTTGCTGCTTCTGGTCGCTCCCAGCTTTTGTTAAACTGTCCATAATGTTTTGGGGCCCGTTTGTCACAACAAGTTCCCTTTTTCTGAGGAAAAACTCTTTGGGGTTACCCACCGTCTTGGGATGTTTAGCTGTCATTTTGTTTTGGTGTCGCTTCAGTTGCAAAAGATGCATTTGGCTCAAATGTTGTCCATTGCTTCTATGAAGCTGAACTCAATGTGACTTTCATGGTACCCTCTCTTTTTCTTTTTGAGATATTTAGCACTTTCGTCTCCCTGACGCTTCGGCATTTTTCCATTAGCCCTCTGTTTCTTTTGCTAGGTGAGGTTACCTGTGTATACTGCAGGAGGGATGTTACACACGCCCTTATTCTCGCGAAATAGCCTTTATTTTTAAACTTTTTTATTTAAATAAATAAATAAACATTTAATGTAGCCCTTATTTAGTTGTTTTTGTCCTACTAGTGAATTAAATGCTGACTCATCTATTTTTAAACACATTTGATTTATTACAAATCAAGAGGGCTTCGCGACCCCCCATGGTTCTTTGGCACCCCCCTGGTTGGGAATCACTGATTTAGTGCATCTTTGTGGTGATATTGTGTCTCCTCCTGGTCGGTACATTTCTCTCTGAGTGACATGTCTTCGCTGAAGGCCGGGGGTTAATAATCTCAGGGCCCTGCAGGCCCATTCAGTAATCCATCCATGCATGAAAGAAAAAGACTTGCTGTTATAAAGTTGAATGATTGATAGTCTCTTCTCTCTCTCTAGGTTCTGTCTCTGAGGGTCTTCTGTAAAACCACCATGGTGCTCTTGCAGTTCTGCCGACTGGTCCTAATTATCGCGGCCATCATCCCTCGACCGGCGGCGGGATGTCCCTCCGGCTGCCGCTGCTACAGCCTCACCGTGGAGTGCGGATCTCTCGGGATCAAAGAAATCCCACACGGCGTCTCTTCTGTGACCGAGGTCAGTCGGCCGATCGACGATAACTTTAGGGCGCTGCCTCCCCCGCCCATCCTTCTCCCGCATCGGTGGTTTTGTACCAGTTGACTCCCTCTCTGATCCATTCTTATTACCCTGAAATGATTGTGGTTAATCAATTCTCTGTGACCCTCTTTGATGTAAGCCTGAGGGAGGGGCCGCGCCGCTGGCTGTGTAATTATTCATTCTTTCCTTAGAAAGTGACTCTTGCACACCCTCTGATCATCTGTTGAGAAGATGTTTAACATTACACCATCTTTTCCTCTTGGGTTCAGCCCCCCCCCAACATTACTGCAGCCCATGAATATTAATGAAAAGCATGTCCCGCATAAATTGTTCCATTAACCTCAATCAGCAGGTCTATCTCGTCGATCATGCCTCACCTCTTGGCTCGTGTTTTGCTTCTTTGAAAACATCCACCAGTGAATGCACATTAGAAAATCAAGCAGACAGCCATGCATTGTGGGTCCAGCACACACTGCTGTGTAGCTCCAATCACTCAGAAACATTTTTTTTGTTTGCTGACATGGTCTGTGATTTTTGCAGCATTTGGCAAAGAGCTGAAGCACAAAAAAGGGAAAGTGCTGCACATTGTCAGCTATATTATTATCATGATTCTGAACTAGCTCATTCCACATTGTTTCTTTTGGTAACACTTTACAATAACCAACTAAGAAATGTTTATAGATGGTTTATAAACCAATTATTCACCATTTACAAAGTCCTTCCATCCATTTTCCTCCGCTTATCCGGGACCGGGTCGCGGGGGCAGCAGGACATTCCAGACGTCCCTCTCCCCAATCAATTTCTTAAAGGTATATGAACAATTTCAAAATCATTAACATACTTAATATGGTGTTAAAAATGTTATAATGAGTGCAACTAAAATTATTAATTATAATTAAATTGTTTGTTAATGGTAAAGTAACTATAAACTTACATTAATATACCATCTATTTGCCATTCATAAATGATGTAGTTATTTAAACATTAATAAATGATGTATTTACCTTTCTAAATGGTCTGTATACGGTTCATAAATGATGATTAAACATTAATAAACTGTTTAAAAATTAAAAATCTGTTCACCATTTATAAGTGATGGTTATTGTAAAGTGTTACCTTTGTATTGCCTACATTAACATATATGTACATTGGGAAAAACCTACATATAAAATACAGTAGTTTTATATGACATCATCTCGAAAAAATATTTTAAACTATTTTTTTTTAGATTTTTAAAACTTTAAATGGGTCAATTTGATCTGCAACATAACAGGAGGGTTAATCAAACATGATGTGGTTAGGGTTATGTTATTTTTGCCTGTAGTTGTTTTTCTCCTTTTGTAGTCTTAAAAAAGTACATGCAACTAAAACTCTCAAGTGGAACCAATATTTTAGGTAATAACTCACCATATTCAACAGTTAAATAGCTTGAAAAGCATGAAAAAGCTCACAATGTCAAACCTAAAAACAAGTTATTAATAATTAAATTTCAGGGTTCGTACACTTTAGCAGTGGTCCTTCAATTCAAGCATTTTTCAAAGACTTTCAAGGTAAATTTTCATTAAAATCTTTTCCAGTATCTTCCACCTGTTGTAAATTGCATAATTTAGATGAGTACTTACATACTAAAAGGGGAGATTTCACTGAACCATACCAACAGTGATGGTTTTACACTTTTAGGAGGAACGGTCTTCATTTCAGATAGGCTACTCATTATTTTTTACATTGAACATGTGATTATCTATAGTCTATAGATGGATATAGTCAGATTGCAAGAGAAATACAGTAAGAATTTCAAGCATTTACAAGCACTTTCTCCAAAATCCTTGAAGCACTTTTTAAACCTTGAAAATTCAAGCATTTTCAAGGATTTCAAGCACCCGTACAAACCCTGAAATTAGCACATAAAGCTATGGTCAGTAGGTAAATTATACTCAAAACAATATAATTAAGACACTAATTGCTAGATATAAGAAGAAAATACTTGGTGAGCTTAATGTTTTTTGCAGTGCACACTCCTGTGTAGCTCCGATCACTCAGAATAATTCTTTTGTTTGCTGACAAGGTCTGTGATTTCTGCAGCATTTGGCAAAGAACTGAACCACAAAAAAGGGAAAGTGCACATTGTCAGCTACATTATTATCACTGGCTCATTCCACATTATTTGTATTGCCTACATTAACATACATCCAGAGCTCTGCTGAGCCCTGTGCGTGCAGATAGCTCTAACAGTGGCCCCGTTGTTAATGTAATCGCTCCTCATGGTTTATACATTTTCTACTCAGTGAGCACTACGCAGCAACGAGACATGCTCACTTTCTTGTACAAAACAAAACATCACGTCCCCTCCTCCGTGTCTCTGATGTGATTAATTTGCGATCACTCCACTAATTTGATTTACCTTGTCTCCTCCACAGACCATCTTCCTCCAGGACAACGCGATAGTGCAGATCCGTCTTCAGGACCTGACTCGCCTTGGCAGCCTGCATTACCTCTACCTTCAGAATAATAGCATCTCAGCCCTTGAGCCCGGGGCGTTTCTCAGCCAGGGGCAGCTGCTGGAGTTGGCCCTCAACGGAAACCTGATCCACCTGGTCACCCCGGACATGTTCCGGGGTCTGGAGCACCTTCGGATCCTGTACCTCGCAGGGAACCAGATCACCCGAGTGCAGGACTTCACCTTTAGGGGACTGCAGGTAAGAGAGCTAATGTAGTGACCTGATTGCTACTGGAAAAAGATGATTAAAAAAAGACACAAATTATTTTTAAAAAGACACAAAATGACTAAAAAAAGACACAAAATGACTAAAAAAAGACACAAAATGATTTTAAAAAAGACAGAAAATGACTAAAAAACACACAAAATTACTAAAAAGACAAAATTATTTTTAAAAAGACACAAAATGACTAAAAAAGACACAAAATGACTAAAAAGACTAAATTATTTTTAAAAAGACACAAAATGACTAAAAAAAACACAAAATGACTAAAAAGACTAAATTATTTTTAAAAAGACACAAAATGACTAAAAAAAGACAGAAAATGACTAAAAAGACAAAAAATGACTAAAAAAAGACAGAAAATGACTAAAAAAAGACACAAAATTATTTTAAAAAAGACACAAAATGACTAAAAAAAGACACAAAATGACTAAAAAGACAAAATTATTTTTAAAGAGACACAAAATGACTAACAAAAAGACACAAAATGACTAAAAAAAGAAACAAAATGAATAAAAAAAGACACAAAATGATTTAAAAAAAAGACACAAAATGACTAAAAAAAGATAGAAAATGACTAAAAAAAGACACAAAATGACTAAAAAAAGACACAAAACGACTAAAAAAAGACACAAAATGATTAAAAAAAGACACAAAATGATTTTAAAAAAGACACATTTTTTGTAGTTTATAGTTTATAGTATTTTACATGCACAAATTAAATGTCCAATTATACGCATAAATACGCCGTCGAGCACCATTATAACTATGCCAAACCTATTATATGGGCGGCAGTGTAGGAGAAGAATAAAGCCATGCAAGCCAATCAGAATCCTCAGAATCAACAACAACAACGAATAACACGAGGGACTTCCTGTTCCTTTCAAAACAACTAGATAGAATGACCATGAGAACCTAAAACCCTGTTTCTCCCAGTTGACACGGATAATTCTCTACTTTGCCCAGAGTTTTGTTTTTTTTAGAAATAATCGTTTTCTGTGATAAAAACTGGGTTTTCGTATAAATGAGAGGACAAACCAGATGGAAATACCTGCGTTTTCCCTTCATGTAAATGGGGCCTGAATTTATTGTAATGTTCCCAAACAAAGGTATACCTCTTTCTTAAACAAATAAAGTTATATTTCCAACGTATACATCACATTTCTGCAGTCAAAAAACTGTGTGCCAAAATGGCTCTTACAGCTACTATAAAGGGATGTATGTATCAGGGAGGTTTAGGTTTAGGTTTATTTATTTGCACAGGTAGAATTACATCAAATGCCAAAAATAATAAATAGTGTAAAGTGCAAGGAGAGGCAGAAAACTAGTGATGTCCAAATGAAGCTTCATGAACCATTTTCTATATTTTCTGAGCCCACTAGATGGCGCTCTCTGTCCAACAAAGGGTTAAAAGCACACTGAATTAGCCTTTCTTGAGCCTTTCTCTTTAAACCAGGGGTCTCATACTCAAATTACCCGGGGGCCGCTGGAGGCAGTATCAAAATGGCCAAAAAAAGACACAAAATTACAAAAAAAAGACACAAAATGACTGAAAAAAACTAAATTACTTAAAAGACACAAAATGACCAAAAAAAGACACAAAATGACTATAAAAAGACACAAAATGACCAAAAAAAGACACAAAATTACTATAAAAAGACACAAAATGACCAAAAGAGACACAAAAAGATTGAAAAACCACTAAATTACTACTAAATGACTAAAACTAGCTTACTGTATCAAACCCTGCTAACATGAATTACTGAGTTTAATTTTATCTAAAACGTATTTAAACACAAAAAAAAAACATTCAAATATGAAGATTACTCTGAAAACTAACCTCATGCCATCAAGCCTCAAGCCTCAAACCTCAAGCCACCATCGACAGGAAGTCTCTTTTGTCCTTTCAAAATAAAGGCGTCCTTTATCAAAACAGGCTTTTGCATAGTACTGTATATATATCTTTTATTTTGCCCATGTATGCATGTTTTTAGACATACTGGAGTATGTCTAAAAACATTGCAATTAATCAATTAATTGATCATTATAGATGCTCCAGTTGGTTTCTTCCAAATGCCCATTCCTACTTTTAAGACCACACTTCCTGCTGCTATTCCATCCAGGCAGCAACCTCTGGGCCTGAAAAATGAAGTCAATGAGAAAGAGCCTTGAAACTACATTCTCTACATTCTCTACTGGCTGCAAAAAAAGAAATTTGACTGAATGAAAATCAATGAGAAAATGACCCGTCTTCTCACTTAGCTCAGTAAACATTTTCCACCTGAGTTAATATTATCTAATAGTTTATAGTTTAAAGCCTTCTTCAATACAACATGATTTTCATTTCGTAAATTATTACGATTAAGATTAAGATTCCCTTATTAGTCCCACAACGGGGAAATTCAAAATCATCATTTATCCCATCCTTTTTAACAGACCAGTGAACACACCATGCTGAGGAGCAGTGGGCCCCTTCAGAATAAAATAGATGATAGAGCTGAGTATGCTTTAGGGCAGGGCTGCTGTTTGATTGACAGCTTGCTACCACGGCACACTGTTGGCTTCTTTCTCACGACATTGAACCTTTCACACACTCTAAAAATTCATAGATAGATAGATAGATAGATAGATAGATAGATAGATAGATAGATAGATAGATAGATAGATAGATAGATAGATAGATAGGATGAGAGTGTGGACAAAATAATTCCAGAGGCATTTAAAATACAATTTGGTTATTAAGAAATGTGATTAACAATTTCAAAATAATATATGCATTTTGACAATTAATAGAACAGAATAATCTTTGTTGTTATTGCACAGTGTACAACAAAATTATGGCTGCTTGACCCAATTAGTGCTTAGGACAATAAAAAAAGAGATAAAACTGTAATAATAATAATAACAATACTGTAATAGGTAGTGATGTCCAAATGAAGCTTCATAAACCATTAGTTGTATTTGTTGACCCCATTAGATGGCGTTCTTGTTTTTTTTTTTAAAGGCCCTAGAAAGGCTGATTCAGTGTGATTTTAACCCTTTGTTGGACAGAGAGCGCCATCTAGTGGGCTCAGAAAATATAGAAAATGGTTCATGAAGCTTCATTTGGACATCGTGGGTAATAGGTGAGAATACTGTAATAAATAAGGGATAAGTATTCCACAGCAATGGGAAGGGGATATATTATAACGTGTAACGATATAGAATAAATTGTACTCAATTTAGTATGTTTTCTGAGTGATTTCTTACTTTTTGGACTATTCATGCCGTCTGTGTTGAAACTATTGTTCAGCTGTCAGGAGCATTCCTTGTTAGAAACATCCCTAGAATGGATGCACAGCAATGTTTAGTGCTCATTTTGTTTTAAGCGTGCCAAAAACCTTAATCCCTTTTGGTAAAGTGAAAAAAGCTTAGCTTTTGCCAGCAAAGCTAAAGCTATTCCAATATGGGATTCCTCTTTATGGATTATATAAAATAACGCCTGCAACTGTAAATCCAATTCATGACACATGTCAAGCTAATCCCCACTACTATACAGTAATACAGCACAGTCAGCGTGTCTCAGCACTTGACATCTCTGTTCCTCCTTTAACCCTCTGGAGTCCATCTATATACACATGTTTTATTTACAGTAATACAGTTATTTATATATCATATGGAGACAAGCTGAGAAAGCCAGTTAAAGTGCAAAGGTTCAGAGGTTTAATAAGAATAGCAGCTTTAAGGATGCTACACATTACATAAATAATGTTCATGATTGCATTAAAATATGTTACTAAGATTATAATATATTAAAGATAAAAGGTTTTTCTTTTCTCAATTGAGGTTAAACTGGGATTCTTTAACCCTCTGGAGTCTCTAAAAGCGCCAAAGCATGACTTCTTCATGACACAAAATGATAAAAAAAAAGACAAAAAATGATTTAAAAAAGACACAAAATTATTTAAAAAACACACAAAATGACTAAAAAGACACAAAATGATTAAAAAAAGACACAAAATGACTAAAAAAAGACACAAAATGATTAAAAAAAGACACAAAATTATTTTAAAAAAGACACAAAATGACTAAAAAAAGACAGAAAATGACTAAAAAGACAGAAAATGACTAAAAAAAGACAGAAAATGACTAAAAAAAGACACAAAATAATTTTAAAAAAGACACAAAATGACTAAAAAGACACAAAATGACTAAAAAAGACACAAAATGACTAAAAAGACAAAATTATTTTTAAAAAGACACAAAATGACTAAAAAAAGACACAAAACACCTAAAAAAGACACAAAATGATTAAAAAAAAGACACAAAACGACTAAAAAAAGAGACAAAATGATTAACAAAAGACACAAAATGACTAAAAAGACACAAAATGACTAAAAAGACACAAAATGACAAAAAAGACAAAATTATTTTTAAAAAGACACAAAATGACTAAAAAAAGACACAAAACAACTAAAAAAAGACACAAATGATTAAAAAAAGACACAAAATGACTAAAAAGACAAAGGTTGTGTGGAGAAAAAGGAGCCATGCATGTGATGTAAAGACAGACTGAAAGATGCCAAACACAGACAGAAATGAATGCATAGGAAGTTGACAAATTTAAACTAAAAATCTCCAGGACTTCAGAGGTTTAACATTCTCCATCCTCTGCTTGTGTCTTCTTCTTTTTTTTTTTTGTCATCTGCAGCGTTTGCAGGAACTCCACCTGCAGGAGAACAGCATCGAGCTGCTGGGAGAGCAGGCTCTGTCGGGCTTGTCATCTCTGGCTCTGCTGGACCTCAGCAGAAATCACCTCCGCACGCTGGGAGCCTCGTCCCTCAAACCGCTGGTGAGCCTGCAGGTGCTCCGTGTGACAGGTAGGCAGAGCGAGGACAGCTGTCTCACTGTAATGTGACATAATCCTCCAAGATTGCATTTAATTTTAAAGTGCCCCGAAAACGCTTCCAAATGCCACAATTTTTGCAGAACTGACACTGCCGGAGAATGCTCCGCTGCAGCCACGACCTGCAGGCTTATGTCAATGGAAATTAAGTGCCCTTAAACATGTTTTACATATCAAAGGATTTCATCCAGCTGTAAGCCTTTAATGAGAAAAAAATCCCCTCAAAGACACAATTTAAAGAATAAATTGAAGGAATACTGTCTACAAAAGGGACTTACTATCCAGGGCAATTAGTCCTCCAATGGGCGCCAAAAGAGATCAAACAGAGTTCAAATTATCATAAGCAAAAACAAATTTCTTTACCAAACAATATCACCTCACCAATTTAGCAGCCCTTCTGGAGCTTTTAATCCTATCAGCAGTTGGAGTTTCTTCAGTTTTAATTCAACTGTTGATCTTCAAATTGTTATTTCTTCCAAATATTTGAGAAAAACTTCTTTTTGTTGGCTCAAAAGTTAGGGTTAGAGGTTAATATTTGGCCTTGGAAAAGAATCCCAACTCCAGGTCCATTTAACGGCCTTTTTATCAGAGGGGTTTTCATAAGCAGATGGAGTATGCTCAGTCTTCATGGAATAGCTTCTTTGTATATGTGTCAGACCTCAGGTGGGTAATCAAGAGCAGCTCCAAATACTTTCATTGATTGGATTTTATTCAAAGACAGTCCAGTAGGTAAAAACAGAGTCCAGGTACAGGCACATAATCCAGACACGACAGGCAGATAACTTCAAAATCCAGGCAGGATTCAAAACAGAACAAAAACTTTCTTAAATCTCTCCAATATAAACTCAAACTAAATGCTAGTCTCTGACAAAATAAACTGAAAAGACTAGTAATGTCCAAATGAAGCTTCATGAACCATTTTATATATTTTCTGAGCCCACTAGATGGCGCTCTCTGCCCAACAAAGGGTTAAAATCACACTTTATTAGCCTTTCCTGAGCCTTTCTCTTTAAACCAAGAACGCCATCTAGTGGGGTCAAACAAATACAAATAATGGTTCATGAAGCTTCATTTGGACATCACTAGAAAATACAGGGTTTAAATACTCCCACTTTTATTAGTTACATCTCTCATGTCTTCACTTTCCTATATTTCCAAATACAACAGCAATGGTTTATCATTTCCTGCCCTCCATCTGAATTGTGCAAATCATAGTAGTCACATGATTGTAAACAAGCTTAGCACAAGTACACTGTCGATGGTTTTCTGAGCACTATTGGATTCTCACTTACTGGATTCTCATATTTCCCTAAAAGTTAGATAGATAGATAGATAGATAGATAGATAGATAGATAGATAGATAGATAGATAGATAGATAGATAGATAGATAGATAGATAGAAAGATGGATAGATGGACAGATAGATAGACTTTATTGTCCTTTTCAGGAAATGTGTTTTCGTAGCCTGTACATGTTCTTCAGATATATACACACATAGACACAGGAAACATATAGACACCATGACAACAAAAATATACACTTAATCCAGCACAATTGTCACATTTAACCCTCCAACCCTCCCTGTCTTGAGGCTTGGGGGTCCAAATGTCCTTCTTTTCATTGGAAACAGCAGTTAACCAAACCGTTCATCCCTCTCCTCCAGAGAACCCGTGGCGCTGCGACTGTGCTCTCGGCTGGCTGAGGACTTGGATCAGCGAGGAAGGACAGCGTCTGCTGAGCTCCGCCGAGCAGCGCCGGCTGATGTGCTCCGAGCCGCCGCGCCTCTCCCACCTCAGCCTGGTGGAGGTGGCGCCCAACAGCCTGGTTTGCATCCCGCCCGTGGTGCAGCTGGAGCCCAGCCACCTCACCGTGCGACTCGGGGAGAGCCTCCGAGTCTCCTGCCAGGCCTCGGGCTACCCTCAGCCCCAGGTGACCTGGAAGAAGGCCTCCCACGGGAAGGCCCAGTTGTCCCCTCGCGGTTTGGTCCAAGAGCTGGGCCCCAACGGGGAACTCTTCCGGCCGGGAGCGGGAGGCGTGGTGACGGCGTTGCCCAGCAGCGGAGGCATCAAAGTCGGGGGTGTTGGAGGAATCCAGGGGCTTGTTCGTGGTACCGAGGAAGGCGGCGAGAGGGACAGCTTTGATCCAGACATGGGCAGCGGCATGCTGTTCCTTAGCAACGTGACCGTATCGCACGCCGGTCGCTACGAGTGTGAAGCCTGGAACCCCGGCGGCGTCGCCAGGGTTACCTTCCATCTGGCCGTCAACATGTCGTCTTCGTCGTACTCCTCGCAGTTCTGGCCTCGTTTGAACATGCACTCCTTCGTCTCCTCCTCGTCCAACTCCTTCTACCAGCCGGAGGTTCTGGACGTCAGCCAGGAGCTGCTCTACGAACAAGACAGCATGGACTTTTATGCGCTCGGCGCGGCCACGCAGACCGCCATCGCCGTCGGCATCTCCCTGCTGGCGCTGACCGCCGTCCTGCTCTTGATCATGATCTACACCCGCCACCAGCAGTACCGCAAAGAAGAAGGAGGCTCCTACTGCACCAGCAAGGAGGAGAGCATCCTGTACGTGAACGACTACTCCGACGGGCCGACCACCTTCGCGCAGCTGGAGGAGTACCGCGACGACCACGGCCACGAGATGTACGTACTCAACAGGACCAAGCCCGTCCTGGGGTCCACCTCGTCCAGGTGTCCCATGATGAGCGGCTTCGTCCAACAGAAGGGCATGAAGGAGGCTCTCCTGGACCACGAAATGGTGCAAACACTGACCAGATCGGGGGGAATGGGGCTCCGCAGAAACCCGGCAGACGGAGGCGAGGGGCCCCTAACGACGGACCCGGAGGAGCTCTTCCTCAGCCAGAGCCTCCTCTTCGGATCACAGGTTGCCTACGAGATCCACTGCTAAGGGGTTTTAATTGCGTTATAATAAAACAATGTTGATAGACTTAATTAAAGACATTAAAGGAAATCACCTTGGTGCAATGATTTGCATCAGATTATTATGTGGGCTTCAATAGAGTGTCAGTTAGTGGTTGCTGGGGGAAACCGGGATCACAATCAGCCTCTCGGAGACCCTCATCTGATTGATTGTATGGCGTTATTAAGATGGGTAAAGATTAGGGAACATAAAATACCTTGCCATCCCCCCGAATAAACCCTTTAAAGATAATTATGAGTGGCTAACTTTATCAGAAATGGTTTGTATGACTAAAGCAACCTGGTCTCACAGGAATCCGTGAAATAGCCACAGATTTGCTTAACTCAAAATCCGTGGAATAGCCACGGAATCACTCAAATTTCTGTGAAACTGACACGGATTTCACTACAATGCAGGTTAATGACAGTCATATCCCGTGGCTATTCCAACATACAAAGTGATTATGTACATTCACTGAGTGAATATTTAGAAAATAAAACATATATTTCTCGCTAGAAATGTGATCAAAATCCATTTTTATGCAGAAACTAAGTCAAAATATTGATTATTTTTCACTAAAAATGAGAGAACTGTCCGCCATGTTTTTTGTTCTGACCGCCGGGACCTTGAAAGTCACGTGACTTGGAACACGAATAGCCACGGGATATGACTGTCATTAACTTGCATTGTAGCGAAATCCGTGTCAGTTTCACGGAAATTTGAGTGATTCCGTGGCTATTCCACGGATTCCTGTGAGACCATGTTCGACTAAATCCTGGCAAAAAGAGGCTGAGACTGTGCAGCACATAGTGAAAACTAACATATGATTTGATTCTTTTTCTTTTTGTTCTGTTTTTGTGTGTTCTGTCAGTGTTTCGTGTAAATATAATGAAGCTAATTTTCACTGTGAAGTACAGATGTTCTGTGGACCTTGTTACCATTAGAGTTAGATCCGAGCAGATCCTCCTACTGAAGCGACATTGTCATTGCCCATATGTGTGAGTGGGCGTGGGTGGGTGGATTTGTGCAGGAACAGGTTCATTTGAGTGCAATGCCAAGTGGTTTTTTTTGTTTGTTTTTTTAAACATTTCTACCATAGCATCCTTGATGTTAACATGTCGTGTTTTTTCTACTTATTTGTCGAAAACACTAGAACGAGAAATTAACATTTCTGTTGTCTGAAATGAAATCTTTTTTGTGCAGTTAATGCCATTAACATCAGTCTGTAACAATGTGAATATTGTACATTTTTGTCTTCGGTTTCTACATAATAAAATGTATTTTAAAAGATTCAGCGTTTTCTTTTTCTTACAAGCTCCACACTCTAAGAAAAGATTCAGGAGGTTAGTTAGTATGACTTAAAAACATGAGCTTTTTCAGCATAAAAATACAATTTGTTACATTAAAAATGAAGAAAGATGTCTTAACTCAGAAATATATTGATTTTGGACAACCATTTCTGCCTTCACTTAACAAGGAAATCTATTAAGGTAATGAAACTTAATATTGTATTACAATATGTCTGACTTAAGTGAAATAAGTTACTTACACTCAATAAAATTGAGGTAACAATTTGCATGGACTTTGCTGAGTAGAAAGAAAGTAAAATAAAGGAGTTAGAGCAACTTATATAGAGTAATTTGACCACTTATTAACACTAAAACGTTGATATAAAAATTGAATTGGTTCAACATAATGAAGCTTGTAGGGCACCGCGAAGGTTGTAGGGGCCGGACCAAAACTCTGAACTAAATTCTGCTCAATATGAATGTAATCACTTTATAAAATACAGTAAATTATCTGGGTTTGAGCTGCTACTGATAAGAATACATGTTATGATAAGACTGTTAATGTGAAGTAAATCAAATATAGCAGTAAAAACTTAGTGAATACTCCAATCACTATTCCATTTATTTTAAACACAACTGTAAATTACCTTTAGCAAGATTCCTATTAGTGTTTTTGTGTTCTATCGCTTGTTTTTCATGTTTGTACATTTTCTAGGTGTTTTACAATGTTGTGGTGCTTTTATTTTGAAATGGTGCCGTCCAGTGTGAAACGGGTGCTTTAATTTTGAAAGGTAGTAACAGGAAATAACAGGTGGAACGGTTAAATGAAAAACAAACGGTAAATAATAACAAGTGAGTCATAATTAATATAAAGTTGATATAAAGTATTAAAAAGGCTTCTATAGTGGCGGCTGACAGGACACAAGGTTTGTTAGAGTTTATTTTTCTTCTGTCATATATATTAGTGGCTATATTTGTTGTCTTAACTATAGTAAAAGTACTTGTTAGCTCTAGTGCTAATGCTAATGTTTGCTATTTTTTTCAAAATAAAAGCACTGCAGTTGTATTGGCTGCCCAATGCCCAGGTCTGTTGTAGAGGACAAAACAAATCATGTTGGTTGTACGAGACTATTTGAGTTAGTTCAGCTATAAAAGTTTCATGGGAAATACTCAATAATGTCTTAGTTGGAATTACTTGAAAAGATAAATGCAAATTGTTACAACAATTTTTTTGAGTTGAGCCAGTGTCATTTTTTTCAACATGGTCTCACAGGAATCCGTGAAATAGCCACGGATTCGCTTAACTTAAAATCTGTGGAATAGCCACGGAATCACTCAAATTTCCGTGAAACTGACACGGATTTCGCTACAATGCAAGTTAATGACAGTCATATCCTGTGGCTGTTCCATTGATATTTTTTCTTATTGGTTTGTTCCAAGTCACGTGACTTTCAAGGTCCCGGCGGTCAGAACAAAAAACATGGCGGACAGTTGTCTCATTTTTAGAAAAAAAATCAATATTTTGACTTAGTTTCTGCATAAAAATGGATTTTGATCACATTTCTAGCGAGAAATATGTTTTATTTTCTAAATATTCACTTAGTGAATGTACATAATCACTTTGTATGTTGGAATAGGTTCATTTTTTAGAGGGCAGCAGCTCTCTTTGGTCGAGCTTTTCTGCTAATTCTAAAATCAAACTGTCCTCTAAAAGACATTGTCTTTCTCTGTCTTTCATATTCCACCCCTTCATCCATGACATGAAGCAGGTGAGTCTTAAAAAGATGTGTTTTAATAGAGACTTTGGCTTTCAGTCTGTGTAGAGGTCAGTGTTAGAGGTCCGTGGTTCATCAACTCTTCATTTTCTCCCTCTGTCGCTGAGGACTGTAGTATGAGCTGTGCATTCAGAGCTACTCCCACACTAAAATAAGAGAACGCTATTGGAAATGTGTTTTGAAACAGCAGCTCTGTGCTCCATACCAAGACCTAGAACTGTATTGATTCTCACTCAAAGCTGTGTCAATATTCTTTTAAAATGACTGCTATTCCAGTTTGTATCCGACCAGCTTTATTAAATGTCATGGCTATTTCATGAAGGCTCAATAAGGAGCATAACAGAAGGGCATGTCACATCAAAAAAAAAAAAAAGTCTCCTGATGCTGTATACGTGACCACAGATGACGTAGTTGTAAGCATTTTGGACTTTTTTTATAACTTCTTGCTGGTTTTTTGTATCATTTAACCCTCTGGAGTCACCAAAAGCACCAAATCCAGACCTGTTGACTCCATCCAGACTAGAAAACAAAGCAGCGTGGAGCCCTACTGTAAATTTACCTCTAAAGTTCTGGCTGTAAACTCCATGAGGCCAGTTTCAGTTTGATGATGATATACCAAGTAAAACTGGAGACAAGCTCAAATAGATTTAGTATAAAATGATAGAACTGGATGGAACCCTCTTATATGTTAGATTTGACACCTTTGTTCACATTTGCAACATTTACAATTCTTTATTGAGCATGATAGTGTTTTGAAAGTAAAAAGATTCAAAATCACATTTTATGTTGGACTAAAGACACAAAATGACTTTAAAAAAAGATACAAAATGACAAAAAAAGACACAAAATGACAAAAAAAGACACAAAATGACTAAACAAAGACACAAAATGACTAAAAAAGACACAAAAAGACTAAACAAAGACACAAAAAGACTAAACAAAGACACAAAATGACTAAAAGAAGACACAAAATGACAAAAAGATACAAAATAACTTAAAAAAGACATAAAATGACCAAAAAAGACACAAATGACCAATAAAGACACAAAATGACCAAAAAAGACAAATGACCAATAAAGACACAAAATGACTTACAAAGACACAAAAAGATATAAAAAGGATTCAAAAATGGACAAAATAGCCCTTTAAGACTCCATGGAGTTAAAACTTGTGGTCTGGAAGTTCTCAGGCAGAAATAAACACAAAGAGCATTAGTGAGCAGGAGATGGGTTGAAGGAGAAATACAATATTATTTTACAGAATAATTTACACACATAGAATATTCTGAAGAGAGAGTTAACCTGAGCAAGCTCTCTCTCTCTCTCTCTCTTTGACAAGAAAATAGAGCTAGTACATATAGTTTCCACAAGGAGAGAGAACTTCACCTGGATGGTGAACACAAGGTCTGAAAAACGGCATCAACAAACTCGAACCAAGTCTGTAAATACCACTCACACCTTGTATGCATCATCATATAACATCAAGGCCCCAACACATACACTAAACCATGAGGCCCCAACATTTATTTATGACTCCTGGAAAAGATTTCAGTCAACAGCAGCAGACTTCCAGTAAAAAAGTAGTCTGAAAATCTGAAAAGTTTCTTTTGAGAGCGTAGACCATGTTGAATTTGGTTTCAACACAAAGAGTCAAAGTTATGAGACAAGTTATGAGATGTATGTGTATATATATATATATATATATATATATATATATATATACAAACATACATATATGTATGTATATGTATATATATATATATATATACATACATATATACCTACATATATATACATATAAACATACATATATATATATATATATATATATATATATACACATACATATATACACATATATATATACACACACACCCAAATCAAACAATTCTTTATCTTCTGTTTTCTTCTAAATGGGGCCATTATTTACACTATTAACATCAGATTGTCTTGAAGAAGATCTTTTACTAGCGATTGAGACCAAAGTGTTGTCCTGAAAAAAATGTATTACTCGGGTAATAAATCAAGTGAGAAGTTTTCTCATTTTGTATTGAAATGAATGGACCAAAATGCGTCTGCAGCCGCTTTTAGCACCCCCTGCTGGAATTTTCCGTAAAATGCAGCTGACAGGCACTTCCTGGTTTGCCTCCCTGCTCCGACCCGGAGGTTACCATCCGGTTTCTCCTGCGAATACGTGCATGTATCTGACCACTTCTACCTACTCCCCCACTAGTAGCAAAAGTCAGTCACTGTTTGTCAAATTCAATTAGTTAAGGTTGCATTCATCATATTTGATGGTTCATTTGACACACCCTTACATAAGTCATCATTGTTTATTTTAATTACTGTAAAAGAACACAAAACAACTTGTCCATTCAAGACGGAAAATTGTCTCGGTCCATCTTGCAGCTCCATTCGAATATAAAAAAACATCCTTTACTGTATGTACAACCCATCACAACAACAGTGACAGTATAAATACTCGGTGGAATTACCTGTGGGATAAATGACATCTTGCATACACTCTTTGTAGCCAGAGGCATCCATTGGTAGCACCAACCACAGCGAGCCTGATGGACGCATCACAAAGAGACGTCTTTCACTGACATTTCTATAAAAACTCAGCAGTGTATTTTTCAGACGACACCGCATGTACAGATTCAACAACAGCAGCCGCCTCGCAGCCGACAGCTGAGCTAATATCAGGGACAAAAGTAGAACATTTTCCAAACAGTGAAAAAAAAAAAAAAAAAATCCAGACCTGAGCAAAGCCCGTCACTCCTTATCACAGCTGAAGATGCATTATGCAGCCTATCTGGCACAATGAAATGTGAAATGCTCTTATTGCAGTTGTCCTGTGAAGCAAATGGATTTCCTTTGTGCCTAGTGTGGTACAATTCTCCGTCTGTGTCATTACATGTCCGACAAAGCCTTGCTTACAATGGTTGTCATGGTCACAATGGCAAAAGCTCAGAAAAATATCCAGTGTGATTGGCATTTTTTTTTAGGCATATCTGTTATTTCAA